>NC_073239.2:6979696-7282727 GCF_029281585.2 Gorilla gorilla gorilla | reverse complement strand
TGTGTATATTTCCACGTTTATGCAGATAGCGGTGTAGATATTTCCATGTTTATACACATAGCGGTGTAGATATTTCCATCTTAATACAGATGGCGGTGTAGATATGTCTATGTTCATCCAGATGGCGGTGTAGGTATTTCCATGTTCATACAGATGGCGGTGTAGGTATTTCAAAGTTTATAGAGATAGCGCTGTAGTTATTTCCATATTTATAGAGAAATCTGTGTAGATATTTCCATGTATATGCAGATAGTTGTGTAGATATTTCCATGTTCATGCAGATAGCGGTGTAGATATTTCCATGTTCATCTAGATGCCGGTGTAGATATATCCATGTTCAAACAGATGGCGGTGAAGATATTTCCATGTTCATACACATGGCGGTGTAGATATATCCATGTTCATAGAGATGGCGGTGTAGATATTTCCATGTTCATACAAATGGCGGTGTAGATATTTCCATATTCATAGAGATGGCTGTGTAGATATTTCCATGTTTATACCGATAGCAGTGTAGTTATTTCCATGTTTATAGAGATAGCAGTGTAGATATTTCCATTGATATACAGATAGCTGTGTAGATATTTGCATGTTCATACAGATAGCGGTGTAGATATTTCCATGTTCATACTGATAGCGGTGTAGATATTTCCGTGTTCATACAGTTAGCGGTGTAGATATTTCCATGTTCACACAGGTAGCGGTGTAGATATTTCCATGTTCATACAGGTAGCGGTGTAGATATTTCCATGTTCATACAGATGGCGGTGTAGATATTTCCATGTTCATACAGATGGCGGTGTAGATATTTACATGTTCATACAGATGGCGGTGTAGATATTTCCATGTTCGTACGGATGGCAGTGTAGATATTTCCATGTTCATACAGGTGGCGGTGTAGATATTCCCATGTTTTTACAGATAGCTGTGTAGTTATTTCCATGTTTATAGAGATAGCAGTGTGGATATTTCCATTGATATACAGATTGCTGTGTAGATATTTGCATGTTCATACAGATAGCGGTGTAGATATTTCCATGTTCATACAGATAGTGGTGTAGATATTTCCATGTTCATACAGATAGCGGTGTAGATATTTCCATGTTTTACAGATAGCGGTGTAGATATTTCCATGTTCATACAGATAGCGGTGTAGATATTTCCATGTTCATACAGATGGCGGTGTAGATATTTTCATGTTTACACAGATGGCGGTGTAGATATTTCCATGTTTACTCAGACAGCGGTTTGGATATTTCCATGTTTATACAGATAGCGGTGTAGATATTTCCATGTTTATACAGATAGCGGTGCGGATATTTCCATGTTTATAGAAATAGTGGTGCAGATATTTCCATGTTTATACAGATAGCGGTGTAGATATTTCCATCTTAATACAGATGGCGGTGTAGATATCTCCATGTTCATACAGATGGCGGTGTAGATATTTCCATGTTCATACAGATGGCGGTTTAGATATTTCGAAGTTTATACAGATAGCGCTGTAGTTATTTCCATATTTATAGAGAAATCTGTGTAGATATTTCCATGTATATGCAGATAGCTGTGTAGATACTTCCATGTTCATGAAGATAGCGGTGTAGATATTTCCATGTTCATCCAGATGCCGGTGTAGATATATCCATGTTCATACAGATGGTGGTGAAGATATTTCCAAGTTCATACAGATGGCGGTGTAGATATTTCCATGTTCATACAAATGGCAGTGTAGATATTTCCATGTTCATAGAGATGGCGGTGTAGATATTTCCATGTTCATACAAGTGGCGGTGTAGATATTTCCATGTTCATAGAGATGGCGGTGTAGATATTTCCATGTTTATACAGATAGCAGTGTAGTTATTTCCATGTTTATAGAGATAGCATTGTAGATATTTCCACTGATATGCAGAGAGCTGTGTAGATATTTGCATGTTCATACAGATAGCGGTGTAGATATTTCCGTGTTCATACAGATAGCGGTGTAGATATTTCCATGTTTGTACGGACGGCAGTGGAGATATTCCCATGTTATTTCAGGTGGCAGTGTAGATATTTCCATGTTTATTCACATAGCAGTGTAGTTATTTCCATGTTTATAGTGATAGCAGTGTAGATATTTCCATTGATATGCAGATAGCTGTGTAGATATTTGCATATCCATACAGATAGCGGTATAGATATTTCCATGTTTATACACATAGCAGTGTAGTTATTTCCATGTTTATAGAGATAGCAGTGTAGATATTTCGATTGATATACAGATAGCTGTGTAGATATTTATATGTTCATACAGATGGCGGTGTAGATATTTCCATGTTCGTACAGGTCGCGGTGTAGATATTTCCATGTTTATACAGATAGCAGTGTAGTTATTTCCAAGTTTATAGAGATAGCAATGTTGATATTTCCATTGGTATACATATTGCTGTGTAGATATTTGCATGTTCATACTGATAGCGGTGTAGATATTTCCATGTTCGTACAGATAGCGGTGTAGATATTTCCATGTTCCTCCATATGCCGGTGTAAATATGTCCATGTTCATACAGATGGCGGTGAAGATATTTCCATGTTCATACAGATGGCGGTGTAGATATTTCCATGTTCATACAAATGGCGGTGTAGATATTTCGATGTTCATAGAGATGGCGGTGTAGATATTTCCGTGTTCATACAAATGGCGGTGTAGATATTTCCATGTTCATAGAGATGGCGGTGTAGATATTTCCATGTTTATACAGATAGCAATGTAGATATTTCCATGTTTATAGAGATAGCGGTGTAGATATTTCCATTGATATACAGATAGCTGTGTAGATATTTGCATGTTCATACAGATAGCGGTGTAGATATTTCCATGTTTATACAGATAGCGGTGTAGATATTTCCATGTTCATACAGATAGCGGTGTATATATTTCCATGTTTTACAGATAGCGGTGTAGATATTTCCATGTTCATACAGATAGCTGTTTAGATATTTCCATGTTCATACAGTTAGTGGTGTAGATATTTCCATGTTCATACAGATGGCGTTGTAGATATTTACATGTTCATACAGATGGCCGTGTAGATATTTCCATGTTCATACAGATAGCAGTGTAGTTATTTCCATGTTTATAGAGATTGCAATGTAGATATTTCCATTGATATACATATAGCTGTGTAGATATTTGCATGTTCATACATATAGCTGTGTAGATATTTGCATGTTCATACAGATAGCGGTGTAGATATTTCCATGTTCGTACAGATAGCGGTGTAGATATTTCCATGTTCATACAGATAGCGGTGTAGATATTTCCATGTTCATACAGATAACGGTGTAGATATTTCCATGTTCATACAGATAGCGGTGTAGATATTTCCATGTTTATTCAGTTAGCCGTGTAGATATTTCCATGTTCATACAGATGGCGGTGTAGATATTTACTTGTTCATACAGATGGCGGTGTAGATATTTCCATGTTCGTACAGATGGCGGTGTAGATATTTCCATGTTCATAGAGATGGCGGTGTAGATATTTCCATGTTTATACAGATAGCGGTATAGATATTTCCATGTTTATAGAGATAGTGGTGAAGTTATTTCCAAGTTTATAGAGACAGCGTTGTAGATATTTCCATGTTTATACAGATAGCGGTGAAGATATTTCCATGTTTATACAGATAGCGGTGTAGATATTTACATGTTTATACAGATAGCAGTGTAGATATTTCCATGTTTATTGAGATAGTGGTGTAGATAATTTCAATTTTATACAGATAGCAGTGTAGATATTTCCAAGTTCATACAGATACCGGTGTAGATATTTCCACGTTTATAGAGATGGCGGTGTATATATATCCATGTTCATACAGATGGCGGTGTAGATATTTACATGTTTTTAGAGATGGCGGTGTAGATATTTTCACGTTTACACAGATGGCGGTGGAGATATTTCCATGTTTACACAGATAGCGGTGCAGACATTTCCATGTTTACACAGATAGCGGTGTGGATATTTCCATGTTTATGCAGATAGCGGTGTAGATATTTCCATGTTTATACAGATAGCGGTGTAGATATTTCCATCTTAATACAGATGGCGGTGTAGATATGTCCATGTTCGTACAGATGGTTGTGTAGATATTTCCATATTCATACAGATGGCGGTGTAGATATTTGGAAGTTTATAGAGATAGCGCGTTAGTTATTTCCATATTTATAGAGAAATCTCTGTAGATATTTCCATGTATATGCAGATAGCTGTGTAGATATTTCCATGTTCATGCAGATAGCGGTGCAGATATTTCTATGTTCTTCCAGATGCCGGTGTAGATATATCCATGTTCATACAGATGGCGGTGAAGATATTTCCATGTTCATACAGATGGCGGTGTAGATATTTCCATGTTCATACACATGGCGGTGGAGATATTTCCATGTTCATAGAGATGGCGGTGTAGATATTTCCATGTTCATAGAGATGGCGGTGTAGATATTTCCATGTTCATAGAGATGGCGGTGTAGATATTTCATTGTTTGTACAGATAGCAGTGTAGTTATTTCCATTATTATAGAGATAACAGTGTAGATATTTCCATTGATATACAGATAGCTGTGTAGATATTTGCATGTTCGTAAAGATAGCGGTGTAGATATTTCCATGCTCATACATATAGCGGTGTAGATATTTTCATGTTCATACAGATAGCGGTGCAGATATTTGCATGTTCATACAGATAGCGGTGTAGATATTTCTATCTTCATACAGATAGCGGTGTAAATATTTCCATGTCAATACAGTTAGTGGTGTAGATATTTCCATGTTCATACAGATGGCGGTGTAGATATCTACATGTTCATACAGATGGCGGTGTAGATATTCAAATGTTCGCACGGATGGCAGTGTAGATATTTCCATGTTCATACAGGTGGCAGTGTAGATATTTCCATGTTTATACAGATAGCAATGTAGTTATTTCCATGTTTATAGAGATAGAAGTGCAGATATTTCCGTTGATATATAGATAGCTGTGTAGATATTTGCATGTTCATACAGATAGCGGTGTAGATATTTCCATGTTCGTACAGATAGCGGTGTAGATATTTCCATGTTCATACAGATAGCGGTGTAGATATTTCCATGTTCATACAGATAACGGTGTAGATATTTCCGTGTTCATACAGATAGCCTTGTTGATATTTCCATGTTCATACAGTTAGCGGTGTAGCTATTTCCATGTTCATACCGATGGCGGTGTAGATATTTACATGTTCATACAGATGGCGGTGTAGATATTTCCATGTTCGTACAGAAGGCGGTGTAGATATTTCCATGTTCATAGAGATGGGGTTGTAGATATTTCCATGTTTCTGCAGATAGCGGTATAGGTATTTCCATGTTTATACAGATGGTGGTGTAGATATTTCCATGTTTACAGAGATGGTGGTCTAGATATTTCCATGTTTATAGAGATAGTGGTGTAGTTATTTCCAAGTTTATAGAGACAGCGTTGTAGATATTTACATGTTTATAAAGATAGCGGTGAAGATATTTCCATGTTTATACAGATAGCTGTGTAGATATTTCCATGTTTTTACAGACAGCAGTGTAGATATTTCCATGTTTATAGAGATAGTGGTGTGGATAATTTCAATTTTATGCAGATAGCAGTGTAGATATTTTCAAGTTCATACAGATAGCGGTGTAGATATTTCCATGTTTATACAGACAGCAGTGTAGATATTTCCATGTTTATAGAGATAGTGGTGTGGATAATTTCAATTTTATACAGATAGCAGTGTAGGTATTTTCAAGTTCATGCAGATAGCGGTGTAGATATTTCCATGTTCAAACAGATAGCGGTGTAGATATTTCCATGTGCATACAGATAGCGGTGTAGATATTTCCATGTTTATACAGATAGCGGTGAAGATGTATGCATGCTTACAAGGATAGCAGTGTAGATGTTTCCATGTTCATGCAGATAGCGGTGTAGATATTTCCATGTTCATCCAGATGGCATTGTAGATATATCCATGTTCATACAGATGGCTGTGTAGATATTTCCATGTTCATACAGATAGCGGTGTAGATACTTCCATGTTCATACAGATAGCGGGTTAGATATTTCCATGTTCATACAGATGGCTGTGTAGATATATCCATGTTCATACAGATGGCGGTGAAGATATTTCCATGTTCATACAGATGGCGGTGTAGATGTTTCCATGTTCATACCGATAGCGGTGCTGTTATTTCCATGTTTATACAGGTAGCAGTGGAGATATTTCCGTGTTCATACAGATAGCGGTGTAGATATTTCCATGTTCATCCAGATGGCTGTGTAGATATATCCATGTTCATACAGATAGCGGTGTAGATATTTCCATGTTCATACAGATAGTGGTGTAGATATTTCCATGTTCATACAGATAGCGGTGTAGCTATTTCCATGTTCATACAGATAGCGGTGTAGATATTTCCATGTTTATACAGATAGCGGTGAAGATGTATGCATGTTTACAAGGATAGCAGTGTAGATGTTTCCATGTTCATGCAGATAGCGGTGTAGATATTTCCATGTTCATACAGATAGCGGTGTATGTATTTCCATGTTCATACAGATAGCGGTGTAGATATTTCCATGTTCATCCAGATGGCTGTGTAGATATATCCATGTTCATACAGATAGCGGTGTAGATATTTCCATGTTCATCCAGATGGCTGTGTAGCTATTTCCATGTTCATACAGATAGTGGTGTAGATATTTCCATGTTCATACAGATAGCGGTGTAGATATTTCCATGTTCATACAGATAGCCGTGTAGATATTGCCATGTTCATACCGATAGCGCTGCTGATACTTCCATGTTTATACAGGTAGCGGTGTACATATTTCCGTGTTTATACAGGTAGCGGTGTAGATATTTCCATGTTCATAGAGATAGCGGTGTAGATATCTCCTTCTTAATACAGATGGCGGTGTAGATATTTATATGTTCACACAGATGGCAGTGCAGATATTTCCATGTTCATACAGATGGTGGTGTAGATATTTCCATGTTTATAGAGATAGCGGTGTAGTTATTACCATGTGCAAAGAGATAGCTGTGTAAATATTTCCATGTATATGCAGATAGCTTTGTAGATATTTCCATTTTCATGCAGATAGCGGTGTAGATATTTCCATGTTCAAACAGATAGCGGTGTAGATATTTCCATGTTCATACAGATAGCGGTGTGGTTATTTCCATGTGTTTACAGATAGCGGTGAAGATGTATGCATGTTTACACAGATAGCGGTGTAGATATTTTCATGTTCATACAGATAGCTGTGTAGATATTTCCATGTTCATCCAGACGGCTGTGTAGACATATCCATTTTCATACAGATGGCGGTGAAGATATTTCCATGTTCATACAGATGGCTGTGTAGATATATCCATGTTCATACAGATGGCGGTGAAGATTTTTCCATGTTCATACAGATGTCGGTGTAGATATTTCCATGTTCATACAGATAGCGGGGCTGATATTTCCATGTTTATACAGGTAGCAGTGTAGATATTTCCATGTTTATACAGATAGCGGTGTAGATATTTCCATGTTTATACACATAGCGTTGTAGATATTTCCATGTTTATACAGATAGCGGTGTAGATATCTCCATCTTAATACAGATGGCGGTGTAGATATTTATATGTTCATACAGATGGCGGTGCAGATATTTCCATGTTCATGCAGATGGCGGTGAAGATATTTCCATGTTCATACAGATGGCGGTGTAGATACTTCCGTGTTCATACTGATAGCGGTGCTGATATTTCCATGTTTATACAGGTAGCGGTGTAGATATTTCCATGTTTATACACATAGCGGTGTAGATATTTCCATGTTTATACACATAGCGGTGTAGATATTTCCATGTTTATACAGATAGCGGTGTAGATATCTCCATCTTAATACAGATGGCGGTGTAGATATTTATATGTTCATTCAGATGGCGGTGCAGATATTTCCATGTTCATACAGAAGGCGGTGTAGATATTTCCATGTTCATACAGATAGAGGTGTAGTTATTTCCATGTGTAAAGAGATAGCTGTGTAGACATTTCCATGTATATGCAGATAGCTGTGTAGACATTTACATTTTCATGCATATAGCGGTGTATATATTTCCCTGTTCAAACAGTTAGCTGTGTAGATATTTGCATGTTCATAAAGATAGCAGTGTAGATATTTCCATGTTTATACAGATAGCGGTGAAGATGTATGCATGTTTACACAGATAGCGGTGTAGATATTTCCATGTTCATCCAGATGGCTGTGTAGATATATCCATGTTCATACAGATAGCGGTGTAGATATTTCCATGTTCATACAGATAGCGGTGCAGATATTTCCATGTTCATCCAGATGGCTGTTTAGTTATATCCATGTTCATACAGATGGCGGTGAAGATATTTCCATGTTCATAAAGATGGCGGTGTAGATATTTCCATGTTCATACAGATAGCGGTGTAGATATTTCCATGTTCATACAGATAGCGGTGTATGTATTTCCATGTTCATACAGATAGCGGTGTAGATATTTCCATGTTCATCCAGATGGCTGTGTAGATATATCCATGTTCATTCAGATAGTGGTGTAGATATTTCCATGTTCATCCAGATGGCTGTGTAGCTATTTCCATGTTTATACAGATAGTGGTGTAGATATTTCCATATTCATACAGATAGCGGTGTAGATATTTCCATGTTCATACAGATAGCCGTGTAGATATTGCCATGTTCATACCGATAGCGGTGCTGATACTTCCATGTTTATACAGGTAGCGGTGTACATATTTCCGTGTTTATATAGGTAGCGGTGTAGATATTTCCATGTTCATACAGATAGCAGTGTAGATATTTCCATGTTTATACAGATAGCGGTGTAGATATCTCTTTCGTAATACAGATGGCCTTGTAGATATTTATATGTTCATACAGATGGCGGGTGCAGATATTTCCATGTTCATACAGATGGTGGTGTAGATATTTCCATGTTTATAGAGATAGCGGTGTAGTTATTTCCATGTGCAAAGAGATAGCTGTGTTGATATTTCCATGTAAATGCAGATAGCTGTGTAGATATTTCCATTTTCATGCAAATGGCGGTGTAGATATTTCCATGTTCAAACAGATAGCGGTGTAGATATTTCCATGTTTATACAGATATCGGTGAAGATGTATGCATGTCTACACAGATAGCAGTGTAGATATTTCCATGTTCATCCAGATGGCTGTGTAGATATATCCATGTTCATACAGATAGCGGTGTAGATATTTCCATGTTCATACAGATAGCGGTGTAGATATTTCCATGTTCATCCAGATGGCTGTGTAGATATATCCATGTTCATACAGATAGCGGTGTAGATATTTCCATGTTCATACAGATAGTTGTGTAGATATTTCCATGTTCATAAAGATAGCGGTTTAGCTATTTCCATGTTCATACAGATAGCGGTGTAGATATATCCATGTTCAAGGAGATAGCGGTGTAGATATTTCCATGTTCATACAGATAGCTGTGCTGGTATTTCCATATTTATACAGGTAGCGGTGTTGATATTTCCATGTTTATACAGATAGCCGTGTAGATATTTCCATGTTTATACAGGTAGCGGTGTAGATATTTCCATGTTCATACAGATAGCGGTGTAGATATTTCCATGTTTATACAGACAGCAGTGTAGACATTTCCTTGTTTATACAGATAGCGGTGTAGATTTCTCCTTCTTAATACAGACGGCGGTGTAGATGTTTATATGTTCATACAGATGGCGGTGCAGATATTTCCATGTTCATACAGATAGAGGTGTAGATATTTCCATGTGCATACAGATAGCGGTGTAGATATTTCCGTGTTCATCCAGATGGCTGTGTAGATATATCCATGTTCATACAGATGGCGGTGAAGATATTTCCATGTTCATACACATAGCGGTGTAGATATTTCCATGTTCATACAGATAGCGGTGTAGATATTTACATGTTCATACAGATATCGGTGTAGATATTTCCATGTTTATACAGATAGCGGTGTAGATACCTCCTTCTTTATACAGATGGCGGTGGAGATGTTTATATGTTCATACAGGTGGCGGTGCAGATATTTCCATGTTTATACAGATAGCGGTGTAGATATTTCCAAGTTTATACAGATAGATGTTTAGATATCTCCATCTTAATACAGATGGTGGTGTAGATATTTATTTGTTCATACAGATAGCGGTGTAGATATTTCCATGTGTAAAGAGATAGCTGTGTAGATATTTCCATGTATATGCAGATATCTGTGTAGATATTTCCATTTTCATGCAGATAGCGGTGTAGATATTTCCATGTTCAAATAGATAGCAGTGTAGATATTTCCATGTTCATACAGATAGCGGTGTAGATATTTCCATGTTTATACAGATAGCGGTGAAGATGTATGAATGTTTACACAGATAGCGGTGTAGATATTTCTATGTTCATACAGATAGCGGTGTGGATATTTCCATGTTCATCCTGATGCCTGTGTAGACATATCCATTTTCATACAGATGGCGTTGAAGATATTTCCATGTTCATACAGATAGCGGTGTAGATACTTCCATGTTCATACAGATAGCGGGTTAGATATTTCCATGTTCATACAGATGGCTGTGTAGATATATCCATGTTCACACAGATGGCGGTGAAGATATTTCCATGTTCATACAGATGGCGGTGTAGATATTTCCATGTTCATACTGATAGCGGTGCTGTTATTTCCATGTTTATACAGGTAGCAGTGTAGATATTTCCATGTTCATACAGATAGCGGTGTAGATATTTCCATGTTTATACAGACAGCAGTTTAGATATTTCCTTGTTTAAACAGATAGCGGTGTAGATTTCTCCTTCTTAATACAGACGGCGGTGTAGATGTTTATATGTTCATACAGATGGCGGTGAAGATATTTCCATGTTCATACAGACGGTGGTGTAGATATTTCCATGTTCATACAGATAGAGGTGTAGATATTTCCATGTTCATACAGATAGCGGTGTAGATATTTCCATGTTCATACAGATAGCGGTGCTGATATTTCCATGTTCATACAGGTAGCGGTGTAGATATTTCCATGTTTATATAGATAGCGGTGTAGATATCTCCATCTTAATAGAGATGGCGGTGTAGATATTTATATGTTCATACAGATGGCGGTGCAGATATTCCCATGTTAATACAGATGGCGGTGTAGATATATCCATGCTCATACAGATAGCGGTGTAGTTTTTTCCATGTGTAAAGAGATAGCTGTGTAGATATTTCCATGTATATGCAGATAGCTGTGTAGATCTTTCCATTTTCATGCAGATAGCGGTGTATATATTTCCATGTTCAAACAGATAGCGGTGTAGATATTTCCATGTTTATACAGATAGCGGTGAAGATGTATGCATGTCTACACAGATAGCAGTGTAGATATTTCCATGTTCATCCAGATGGCTGTGTAGATATATCCATGTTAATACAGATAGCGGTGTAGATATTTCCATGTTCATAAAGATAGCGGTGTAGCTATTTCCATGTTCATACAGATAGCGGTGTAGATATTTCCATGTTCAAGGAGATAGCGGTGTAGATTTTCCATGTTCATACAGATAGTTGTGCTGATATTTCCATATTTATACAGGTAGCGGTGTAGATATTTCCATGTTTATACAGATAGCGGTGTAGATATTTCCATGTTTATACAGATAGCGGTGTAGATATTTCCAAGTTTATACAGATAGATGTGTAGATATCTCCATCTTAATACAGATGGTGGTGTAGATATTTATTTGTTCATACAGATACCGGTGCAGATATTTCCGTGTTCATATAGATGGCCGTGTAGATATTTCCATGTTCATAGAGATGGCGGTGTAGTTATTTCCATGTTTTTAGAGATGGCGGAGTAGATATTTTCATGTTTACACAGATGGCGGTGGAGATATTTCCATGTTTACCCAGATAGCGGTGTAGACATTTCCATGTTTGCACAGATAGCGGTGAGGATATTTCCAAGTTTATAGAGATAGCGGTGTAGATATCTCCTTCTTAATACAGATGGCGGTGTAGATGTTTATATGTTCATACAGATGGCGGAGCAGATATTTCCATGTTCATACAGATAGCTGTGTAGATATTTCCAAGTATATGCAGATAGCTGTGTAGATATTTCCATTTTCATGCAGATAGCGGTGTAGATATTTCCATGTTCATATAGATAGCGGTGTAGATATTTCCATGTTCATACAGATAGCGATGTAGATATTTCCATCTTCATACAGATAGAGGTGTAGATATTTCCATGTTCATACAGATAGCGGTGTAGATATTTCCATGTTCATACAGATAGCGGTGCTGATATTTCCATGTTTATACAGGTAGCGGTGAAGATATTTCCATGTTTATACAGATAGCGGTGTAGATATCTCCATCTTAATACAGATGGCTGTGTAGATATTTATATGTTCATACAGATGGCGGTGAAGATATTCCCATGTTAATACAGATGGCGGTGTAGATATTTCCATGTTCAAACAGATAGCGGTGTAGATATTTCCACGTTTATACAGATAGCGGTGAAGATGTATGCATGTCTACACAGATAGCAGTGTAGATATTTCCATGTTCATCCAGATGGCTGTGTAGAAATATCCATGTTCATACAGATAGCGGTGTAGATATTTCCATGTTCATACAGATAGCGGTGTAGATATTTCCATGTTCATACAGATGGCTGTGTAGATATATCCATGTTCATACAGATAGCGGTGTAGATATTTCCATGTTCATTCAGATAGTGGTGTAGATATTTCCATGTTCATACAGATAGCGGTGTAGCTATTTCCATGTTCATACAGATAGCGGTGTAGATATTTCCATGTTCAAAGAGATAGCGGTGTAGATATTTCCATGTTCATACAGATAGCTGTGCTGATATTTTCATGTTTATACAGGTAGCGGTGTAGATATTTCCATGTTTATACAGAGAGTGGTGTAGATATTTCCATGTTTATACAGATAGCGGTGTAGATAATTCCAAGTTTATACAGATAGATGTGTAGATATCTCCATCTTAATACAGATGGCGAAGTAGATATTTATATGTTCATACAGATGGCGGTGCAGATATTTCCATGTTCATATAGATGGCGGTGTAGATATTTCCATGTTTATACAGATAGCGGTGTAGATATTTCCATGTTCATACAGATAGCGGTGTAGTTATTTCCATGTGTAAAGAGATAGCTGTGTAGGTATTTCCATGTATATGCAGATAGCTGTGTAGATATTTCCATTTTCATGCAGATAGCGGTGTATATATTTCCCTGTTCAAACAGATAGCGGTGTAGATATTTCCATGTTCATACAGATAGACGTGTAGATATTTCCATGTTCTTACAGATAGTGGTGTAGATATTTCCATGTTCATACAGATAGCGGTGTAGCTATTTCCATGTTCATACAGATAGCGGTGAAGATATTTCCATGTTCATAGAGATAGAGGTGTAGATATTTATAAGTTCATACAGATAGCGGTGCTGATATTTCCATGTTTTTACAGGTAGCGGTGTAGATGTTTCCATGTTTATACAGATACTGATGTAGATATTTCCATGTTTATTCAGATAGCGGTGTAGATATTTCCAAGTTTATACAGATAGCGGTTTAGATATCTCCATCTTAATACAGATGGCGGTGTAGATATTTATATGTTCATACAGATGGCGGTGCAGATATTTCCATGTTCATATAGATGGCGGTGTAGATATTTCCATGTTTATAGAGATAGCGGTGTAGTTATTTCCATGTGTAAAGAGATAGCTTTGTAGATATTTCCATGTGTCTGCAGATAGCTGTATAGATATTTCCATTTTCATGCAGATAGCGGTGTAGATATTTCCATGTTCAAACAGATAGCGGTGTAGATATTTCCATGTTCATACAGATAGCGGTGTAGATATTTCCATGTTTATACAGATAGCGGTGAAGATGTATGCATGTTTACAAGGATAGCAGTGTAGATGTTTCCATGTTCATGCAGATAGCGGTGTAGATATTTCCATGTTCATCCAGATGGCATTGTAGATATATCCATGTTCATACAGATAGCGGTGTAGATATTTCCATGTTCATCCAGATGGCTGTATAGATATATCCATGTTCATACAGATAGCGGTGTAGATATTTCCATGTTCATACATATAGTGTTGTAGATATTTCCATGTTCATAAAGATAGCGGTGTAGATATTTCCATGCTCATACAGATAGCGGTGTAGTTTTTTCCATGTGTAAAGAGATAGCTTTGTAGATATTTCCATGTATATGCAGATAGCTGTGTAGATCTTTCCATTTTCATGCAGATAGCGCTGTATATATTTCCATGTTCAAACAGATAGCGGTGTAGATATTTCCATGTTTATACAGATAGCGGTGAAGATGTATGCATGTCTACACAGATAGCAGTGTAGATATTTCCATGTTCATCCAGATGGCTGTGTAGATATATCCATGTTAATACAGATAGCGGTGTAGATATTTCCATGTTCATACAGATAGCGGTGTAGATATTTCCATGTTCATCCAGATGGCTGTATAGATATATCCATGTTCATACAGATAGCGGTGTAGATATTTCCATGTTCATACAGATAGTGGTGTAGATATTTCCATGTTCATACAGATAGTTGTGCTGATATTTCCATATTTATACAGGTAGCGGTGTAGATATTTCCATGTTTATACAGATAGCGGTGTAGATATTTCCATGTTTATACAGATAGCTGTGTAGATATTTCCAAGTTTATACAGATAGATGTGTAGATATCTCCATCTTAATACAGATGGTGGTGTAGATATTAATATGTTCATACAGATGGCGGTGCAGATATTTCCGTGTTCATATAGATGGCCGTGTAGATATTTCCATGTTTATAGAGATAGCGGTGTAGTTATTTCCATGTGCAAAGAGATAGCTTTGTAGATATTTCCATGTGTATGCAGATTGCTGTGTAGATATTTCCATTTTCATGCGGATAGCGGTGTAGATATTTCCATGTTCAAACAGATAGCGGTGTAGATATTTCCATATTCATACAGATAGCAGTGTAGATATTTCCATGTTTATACAGATAGCGGTGAAGATGTATGCATGTTTACAAGGATAGCAGTGTAGATATTTCCATGTTCATACAGATAGCGGTGTAGATATTTCCATGTTCATCCAGATGGCTGTGCAGATATATCCATGTTCATACAGATGGCAGTGAAGATATTTCCATGTTCACACAGATGGCGGTGTAGATATTTCCATGTTCCTACACATAGCGGTGAAGATATTTCCATGTTCATACCGATAGCGGTGCTGTTATTTCCATGTTTATACAGGTAGCGGTGTAGATATTTCCATGTTCATACAGATAGCGGTGTAGATATTTCCATGTTTATACAGACAGCAGTGTAGATATTTCCTTGTTTATACAGATAGCGGTGTAGATATCTCTTTCTTAATACAGACGGCGG
The DNA here is from genome assembly GCF_029281585.2 of Gorilla gorilla gorilla. Classification (NCBI taxonomy): domain Eukaryota; kingdom Metazoa; phylum Chordata; class Mammalia; order Primates; family Hominidae; genus Gorilla; species Gorilla gorilla. The sequence goes on along the minus strand of NC_073239.2, from coordinate 7,267,145 downwards.
TGTAGATGTTTATATGTTCATACAGATGGCGGTGCAGATATTTCCATGTTCATACAGATGGCGGTGTAGATATTTCCATGTTTATAGAGATAGCGGTGTAGATATCTCCTTCTTAATACAGATGGCAGTGTAGATGTTTATATGTTCATACAGATGGCGGAGCAGATATTTCCATGTTCATACAGATAGCTGTGTAGATATTTCCAAGTATATGCAGATAGCTGTGTAGATATTTGCATTTTCATGCAGATAGCGGTGTAGATATTTCCATGTTCATACAGATAGCGGTGTAGATATTTCCATGTTCATACAGATAGCGATGTAGATATTTCCATGTTCATACAGATAGAGGTGTAGATATTTCCATGTTCATACAGATAGCGGTGTAGATATTTCCATGTTCATACAGATAGCGGTGCTGATATTTCCATGTTTATACAGGTAGCGGTGAAGATATTTCCATGTTTATACAGATAGCGGTGTAGATATCTCCATCTTAATACAGATGGCTGTGTAGATATTTATATGTTCATACAGATGGCGGTGCAGATATTCCCATGTTAATACAGATGGCGGTGTAGATATTTCCATGTTCAAACAGATAGCGGTGTAGATATTTCCACGTTTATACAGATAGCGGTGAAGATGTATGCATGTCTACACAGATAGCAGTGTAGATATTTCCATGTTCATCCAGATGGCTGTGTAGAAATATCCATGTTCATACAGATAGCGGTGTAGATATTTCCATGTTCATACAGATAGCGGTGTAGATATTTCCATGTTCATACAGATGGCTGTGTAGATATATCCATGTTCATACAGATAGCGGTGTAGATATTTCCATGTTCATTCAGATAGTGGTGTAGATATTTCCATGTTCATACAGATAGCGGTGTAGCTATTTCCATGTTCATACAGATAGCTGTGTAGATATTTCCATGTTCAAAGAGATAGCGGTGTAGATATTTCCATGTTCATACAGATAGCTGTGCTGATATTTTCATGTTTATACAGGTAGCGGTGTAGATATTTCCATGTTTATACAGATAGTGGTGTAGATATTTCCATGTTTATACAGATAGCGGTGTAGATAATTCCAAGTTTATACAGATAGATGTGTAGATATCTCCATCTTAATACAGATGGCGGAGTAGATATTTATATGTTCATACAGATGGCGGTGCAGATATATCCATGTTCATATAGATGGCGGTGTAGATATTTCCATGTTTATACAGATAGCGGTGTAGATATTTCCATGTTCATACAGATAGCGGTGTAGTTATTTCCATGTGTAAAGAGATAGCTGTGTAGGTATTTCCATGTACATGCAGATAGCTGTGTAGATATTTCCATTTTCATGCAGATACTGATGTAGATATTTCCATGTTCAAACAGATAGCGGTGTAGATATTTCCATGTTCATACAGATAGTGGTTTAGATATTTCCATGTTCATAAAGATAGCGGTGTAGCTATTTCCATGTTCATACAGATAGCGGTGAAGATATTTCCATGTTCAAGGAGATAGCGGTGTAGATATTTCCATGTTCATACAGATAGCTGTGCTGATATTTCCATATTTATACAGGTAGCGGTTTAGATATTTCCATGTTTATACAGATAGCGGTGTAGATATTTCCATGTTTATACAGATAGCGGTGTAGATATTTCCAAGTTTATACAGATAGATGTGTAGATATCTCCATCTTAATACAGATGGTGGTGTAGATATTAATATGTTCATACAGATGGCGGTGCAGATATTTCCGTGTTCATATAGATGGCCGTGTAGATATTTCCATGTTTATAGAGATAGCGGTGTAGTTATTTCCATGTGCAAAGAGATAGCTTTGTAGATATTTCCATGTGTATGCAGATTGCTGTGTAGATATTTCCATTTTCATGCGGATAGCGGTGTAGATATTTCCATGTTCAAACAGATAGCGGTGTAGATATTTCCATATTCATACAGATAGCAGTGTAGATATTTCCATGTTTATACAGATAGCGGTGAAGATGTATGCATGTTTACAAGGATAGCAGTGTAGATATTTCCATGTTCATACAGATAGCGGTGTAGATATTTCCATGTTCATCCAGATGGCTGTGTAGATATATCCATGTTCATACAGATGGCAGTGAAGATATTTCCATGTTCACACAGATGGCGGTGTAGATATTTCCATGTTCCTACACATAGCGGTGAAGATATTTCCATGTTCATACCGATAGCGGTGCTGTTATTTCCATGTTTATACAGGTAGCGGTGTAGATATTTCCATGTTCATACAGATAGCGGTGTAGATATTTCCATGTTTATACAGACAGCAGTGTAGATATTTCCTTGTTTATACAGATAGCGGTGTAGATATCTCCTTCTTAATACAGACGGCGGTGTAGATGTTTATATGTTCATACAGATGGCGGTGCAGATATTTCCATGTTCATACAGATGGCGGTGTAGATATTTCCATGTTTATAGAGATAGCGGTGTAGATGTCTCCTTCTTAATACAGGTGGCGGTGTAGATGTTTATATGTTCATACAGATGTCGGAGCAGATATTTCCATGTTCATACAGATAGCTGTGTAGATATTTCCACGTATATGCAGATAGCTGAGTAGATATTTCCATTTTCTTGCAGATAGCGGTGTAGATATTTCCATGTTCATACAGATAGCGGTGTAGATATTTCCATGTTCATACAGATAGCGATGTAGATATTTCCCTGTTCATACAGATAGAGGTGTAGATATTTCCATGTTCATACAGATAGCGGTGTAGATATTTCCATGTTCATACAGATAGCGGTGCTGATATTTCCATGTTTATACAGGTAGCGGTGAAGGTATTTCCATGATTATACAGATAGCGGTGTAGATATCTCCATCTTAATACAGATGGCTGTGTAGATATTTATATGTTCATACAGATGGCGGTGAAGATATTCCCATGTTAATACAGATGGCGGTGTAGATATTTCCATGTTCAAACAGATAGCGGTGTAGATATTTCCACGTTTATACAGATAGCGGTGAAGATGTATGCATGTCTACACAGATAGCAGTGTAGATATTTCCATGTTCATCCAGATGGCTGTGTAGAAATATCCATGTTCATACAGATAGAGGTGTAGATATTTCCATGTTCATACAGATAGCGGTGTAGATATTTCCATGTTCATACAGATGGCTGTGTAGATATATCCATGTTCATACAGATAGCGGTGTAGATATTTCCATGTTCATTCAGATAGTGGTGTAGATATTTCCATGTTCATACAGATAGCGGTGTAGCTATTTCCATGTTCATACAGATAGCGGTGTAGATGTTTCCATGTTCAAAGAGATAGCGGTGTAGATATTTCCATGTTCATACAGATAGCTGTGCTGATATTTTCATGTTTATACAGGTAGCGGTGTAGATATTTCCATGTTTATACAGATAGTGGTGTAGATATTTCCATGTTTATACAGATAGCAGTGTAGATATTTCCAAGTTTATACAGATAGATGTGTAGATATCTCCATCTTAATACAGATGGCGGAATAGATATTTATATGTTCATACAGATGGCGGTGCAGATATTTCCATGTTCATATAGATGGCGGTGTAGATATTTCCATGTTTATACAGATAGCGGTGTAGATATTTCCATGTTCATACAGATAGCGGTGTAGTTATTTCCATGTGTAAAGAGATAGCTGTGTAGGTATTTCCATGTATATGCAGATAGCTGTGTAGATATTTCCATTTTCATGCAGATAGCGGTGTATATATTTCCCTGTTCAAACAGATAGCGGTGTAGATATTTCCATGTTCATACAGATAGACGTGTAGATATTTCCATGTTCATACAGATAGTGGTGTAGATATTTCCATGTTCATACAGATAGCGGTGTAGCTATTTCCATGTTCATACAGATAGCGGTGAAGATATTTCCATGTTCATAGAGATAGCGGTGTAGATATTTATATGTTCATACAGATAGCGGTGCTGATATTTCCATGTTTTTACAGGTAGCGGTGTAGATGTTTCCATGTTTATACAGATACTGATGTAGATATTTCCATGTTTATTCAGATAGCGGTGTAGATATTTCCAAGTTTATACAGATAGCGGTTTAGATATCTCCATCTTAATACTGATGGCGGTGTAGATATTTATATGTTCATACAGATGGCGGTGCAGATATTTCCATGTTCATATAGATGGCGGTGTAGATATTTCCATGTTTATAGAGATAGCGGTGTAGTTATTTCCATGTGTAAACAGATAGCTTTGTAGATATTTCCATGTGTATGCAGATAGCTCTGTATATATTTCCATTTTCATGCAGATAGCGGTGTAGATATTTCCATGTTCAAACAGATAGCGGTGTAGATATTTCCATGTTCATACAGATAGCGGTGTAGATATTTCCATGTTTATACAGATAGCGGTGAAGATGTATGCATGTTTACAAGGATAGCAGTGTAGATGTTTCCATGTTCATCCACATGGCTGTGTAGATATATCCATGTTCATACAGATTTCGGTGAAGATATTTCCATGTTCATACATATAGCGGTGTAGATATTTCCATGTTCATACAGATAGCGGTGTAGTTATTTCCATGTTCATACAGATAGCGGTGTATGTATTTCCATGTTCATACAGATAGCGGTGTATGTATTTCCATGTTCATACAGATAGCGGTGTAGATATTTCCATGTTCATCCTGATGGCTGTGTACATATTTCCATGTTCATACAGATAGCGGTGTAGATATTTCCATGTTCATACAGATAGCGGTGTAGATATTTCCATGTTCATCCAGATGGCTGTGTACATATATCCATGTTCATACAGATGGCGGTGAAGATATTTCCATGTTCATACAGATGGCGTTGTAGATATTTCCATGTTCATACAGATAGCCGTGTAGATATTGCCATGTTCATACCGACAGCGGTGCTGATACTTCCATGTTTATACAGGTAACGGTGTACATATTTCTGTGTTTATACAGGTAGCGGTGTAGATATTTCCATGTTTGTACAGATAGCGGTGTAGATATTTCCATGTTTATACAGATAGCAGTGTAGATATTTCCATGTTTATACAGATATCGGTGTAGATATCTCCTTAATACAGATGGCGGTGTAGATATTTATATGTTCATACAGATGGCGGTGCAGATATTTCCATGTTCATACAGATGGCGGTGTAGATATTTCCTTGTTCATACAGATAGCGGTGTAGTTATTTCCATGTGTAAAGAGATAGCTGTGTAGATCTTCCCATGTATATTCAGATAGCTGTGTAGATATTTCCATTTTCATGCAGATAGCGGTGTATATATTTCCCTGTTCAAACAGATAGCGGTGTAGATATTTCCATGTTCATACAGATAGTGGTGTAGATATTTCCATGTTCATACAGATAGCGGTGTAGCTATTTCCATGTTCATACAGATAGCGGTGTGGATATTTCCATGTTCATAGAGATAGCGGTGTAGATATTTCCATGTTCATACAGATAGCGGTGCTGATATTTCCATGTTTATACTGGTAGCGGTGTAGATATTACCATGTTTATACAGATAGCGGTGAAGATGTATGCATGTTTACACATATAGCGTTGTACATATTTTCATGTTCATCCAGATGGCTGTGTAGATATTTCCATGTTCATCCAGATGGCTGTGTAGATATATCCATGTTCATACAGATGGCAGTGAAGATATTTCCATGTTCATACAGATAGCGGTGTAGATATTTCCATGTTCATACAGATAGCGGTGTAGATATTTCCATGTTCATACCGATAGCGGTGCTGATATTTCCATGTTTATACAGGTAGCGATGTAGATATTTCCATGTTTATTCAGATAGCGGTGTAGATATTTCCATGTTTATACAGATAGCAGTGTAGATATTTCCATGTTTATACAGATAGCGGTGTAGATATGTCTTTCTTAATACAGATGGCAGTGTAGATATTTATATGTTCATAGAGATGGCGGTGCAGATATTTCCATGTTCATACAGATGGCGGTGTAGATATTTCCATGTTCATACAGATAGCGGTGTAGTTATTTCCATGTGTAAAGAGATAGCTGTATAGATATTTCCATGTATATGCAGATAGCTGTGTAGATATTTCCATTTTCATGCAGATAGCGGTGTATATATTTCCCTGTTCAAACAGATAGCGGTGTAGATATTTCCATGTTCATTCAGATAGTGGTGTAGATATTTCCATGTTCATACAGATAGCGGTGTAGATATTTCCATGTTCATCCAGATGTCTGTTTAGATATATCCATGTTCATACAGATAGCGGTGTAGATATTTCCATGTTCATACAGATAGCGGTGTAGCTATTTCCATGTTCATACAGATAGCGGTGTAGATATTTCCATGTTTATACAGATAGCGGTGAAGATGTATGCATGTTTACAAGGATAGCAGTGTAGATGTTTTCATGTTCATGCAGATAGCGGTGTAGATATTTCCATGTTCATACAGATAGCGGTGTAGTTATTTCCATGTTCATACAGATAGCGGTGTAGATATTTCCATGTTCATCAAGATGGCTGTGTAGATTTATCCATGTTCATACAGATAGCGGTGTAGATATTTCCATGTTCATCCAGATGGCTGTGTAGCTATTTCCATGTTCATACAGATAGTGGTGTAGATATTTCCATGTTCATACAGATAGCGGTGTAGATATTTCCATGTTCATACAGATAGCCGTGTAGATATTGCCATGTTCATACCGATAGCGCTGCTGATACTTCCATGTTTATACAGGTAGCGGTGTACATATTTCCGTGTTTATAGAGGTAGCGGTGTAGATATTTCCATGTTCATACAGATAGCGTTGTAGATATTTCCATGTTTATACAGATAGCGGTGTAGATATCTCCTTCTTAATACAGATGGCGGTGTAGATATTTATATGTTCATACAGATGGCAGTGCAGATATTTCCATGTTCATACAGATGGTGGTGTAGATATTTCCATGTTTATAGAGATAGCGGTGTAGTTATTTCCATGTGCAAAGAGATAGCTGTGTAAATATTTCCATGTATATGCAGATAGCTTTGTAGATATTTCCATTTTCATGCAGATAGCGGTGTAGATATTTCCATGTTCAAACAGATAGCGGTGTAGATATTTCCATGTGCATACAGATAGCGGGGTAGATATTTCCATGTTTACACAGATAGCGGTGAAGGTGTATGCATGTTTACACAGATAGCGGTGTAGATATTTTCATGTTCATACAGATGGCGGTGAAGATATTTCCATGTTCATACAGATAGCGGTGTAGATATTTCCATGTTCATACTGATAGCGGTGTAGATATTTCCATGTTCATACAGATAGCGGTGTAGATATTTCCATGTTCATACAGATGGCTGTGTAGATATATCTATGTTCTTACAGATGGCGGAGAAGATATTTCCATGTTCATACAGATAGCGGTGTAGATATTTCCATGTTCATACTGATAGCGGTGTAGATATTTCCATGTTTATCCAGATGGCTGTGTAGATATATCCATGTTCATACAGATGGCGGGGAAGATATTTCCATGTTCATACAGATAGCGGTGCAGATATTTCCATGTTCATACAGATAGCCGTGTAGATATTGCCATGTTTATACCGATAGCGGTGCTGATACTTCCATGTTTATACAGGTAGCGGTGTACATATTTCCATGTTTATACAGATAGCGGTGTAGATATTTCCATGTTCATACAGATAGCGGTGTAGATAATTCCATGTTCATAGAGATAGCGGTGTAGATATTTACATGTTCATACAGATAGCGGTGCTGATATTTCCATGTTTATACAGGTAGCGGTGTAGACATTTCCATGTTTATACAGATAGTGGTGTATATATTTCCAAGTTTATACAGATAGCGGTGTAGATATCTCCATCGTAATACAGATGGCGGTGTAGATATTTATATGTTCATACAGATGGCGGTGCAGATATTTCCATGTTCATACAGATGGCAGTGTATATATTTCCATGTTCATACAGATAGCGGTGTAGTTATTTCCATGTGTAAAGAGATAGCTGTGTAGATTTTCACATGTATATGCAGATAGCTTTGTAGATATTTCCATTTTCAAGCAGATAGCGGTGTATATACTTCCCTGTTCAAACTGATACCGGTGTAGATATTTCCATGCTCATACAGATAGTGGTGTAGATATTTCCATGTTCATACAGATAGCGGTGAAGATGTATGCATGTTTACACAGATATCGGTGTAGATATTTCCATGTTCATACAGATGGCGGTGAAGATATTTCCATGTTCATACAGATAGCGGTGTAGATATTTCCATCTTCATACAGTTAGCGGTGCAGATATTTCCATGTTCATCCAGATGGCTGTGTAGATATATCCATGTTCATACAGATGGCGGTGAAGATATTTCCATGTTCATACAGATAGCGGTGTAGATATTTCCATGTTCATACAGAAAGCGGTGTAGATATTTCCATGTTCATACAGATAGCGGTGTATATATTTCCATGTTCATACAGATAGCAGTGTAGATATTTCCATTTTGAAGCAGATAGCGCTGTATATATTTCCATGTTCAAACAGATAGCGGTGTAGATATTTCCATGTTCATAAAGATAGCGGTGCAGATAATTCCATGTTTCTACAGATAGCGGTGAAAATGTATGCATGTTTACACAGATAGCGGCGTAGATATTTCCATGTTCATCCAGATGGCTGTGTAGATATATCCATGTTCATACAGATGGCGGTGAAGATATTTCCATGTTCATACAGATAGCGGTGTAGATATTTCCATGTTCATACAGATAGCGGTGTAGATATTTCCATGTTCATACAGATAGCGGTGCATGTATTTCCATGTTCATACAGATAGCGGTGTAGATATTTCCATGTTCACCCAGATGGCTGTGTAGATATTTCCATGTTCATACAGATAGCGGTGTAGATATTTCCATGTTCATACAGATAGCGGTGTAGATATTTCCATGTTCATCCAGATGGCTGTGTAGATATATCCATGTTCATACAGATGGCTGTGAAGATATTTCCATGTTCATACAGATAGCGGTGTAGATATTTCCATGTTCATACAGATAGCCGTGTAGATATTGCCATTTTCATACCGATAGCGGTGCTGATACTTCCATGTTTATACAGGTAGCGGTGTACATATTTCCGTGTTTATACAGATAGCGGTGTAGATATTTCCATGTTCATACAGATAGCGGTGTAGATATTTCCATGTTTATACAGATAGCGGTGTAGATATCTCCTTCTTAATACAGATGGCGGTGTAGATATTTCCATGTTCATACAGATGGCGGTGTAGATATTTCCATGTTTATAGAGGTAGCGGTGTAGTTATTTCCATGTGCAAAGAGATAGCTGTGTAGATATTTCCATTTATATGCAGATAGCTTTGTAGATATTTCCATTTTCATGCAGATAGCGGTGTAGGTATTTCCATGTTCATACCGATAGCGGTGCTGATATTTCCATGTTTATACATGTAGCGGTGTAGATATTTCCATGTTTATACAGATAGCGGTGTAGATATTTCCATGTTTATACAGATAGCAGTGTAGGTATTTCCATGTTTATACAGATAGCGGTGTAGATATCTCCTTAATACAGATGGCGGTGTAGATATTTATATGTTCATACAGATGGCGGTGCAGATATTTCCATGTTCATACAGATGGCGGTGTAGATATTTCCATGTTCATACTGATAGCGGTTTAGTTATTTCCATGTGTAAAGAGATAGCTGTGTAGATATTTCCATGTATATGCAGATAGCTGTGTAGATATTTCCATTTTCATGCAGATAGCGTTGTATATATTTCCCTGTTCAAACAGATAGCGGTGTAGATATTTCCATGTTCATACAGACAGAGGTGTAGATATTTCCATGTTCATACAGATAGTGGTGTAGATATTTCCATGTTCATACAGATAGCTGTGTAGCTATTTCCATGTTCATACAGATAGTGGTGTAGATATTTCCATGTTCATAGAGATAGCGGTGTAGATATTTACATGTTCATACAGATAGCGGTGCTGATATTTCCATGTTTATACAGGTAGCGGTGTAGATATTTCCATGTTTATACAGATAGCGGTGTAGATATCTCCTTCTTAATACAGATGGCGGTGTAGATATTTATATGTTCATACAGATGGCGGTGCAGATATTTCCATGTTCATACAGATGGCGGTGTAGATATTTCCATGTTCATACTGATAGCGGTTTAGTTATTTCCATGTGTAAAGAGATAGCTGTGTAGATATTTCCATGTATATGCAGATAGCTGTGTAGATATTTCCATTTTCATGCAGATAGCGTTGTATATATTTCCCTGTTCAAACAGATAGCGGTGTAGATATTCCCATGTTCATACAGATAGCGGTGTAGATATTTCCATGTTCATACAGATAGCGGTGTAGATATTTCCATGTTCACCCAGATGGCTGTGTAGATATTTCCATGTTCATACAGATAGCGGTGTAGATATTTCCATGTTCATACAGATAGCGGTGTAGATATTTCCATGTTCATCCAGATGGCTGTGTAGATATATCCATGTTCATACAGATGGCTGTGAAGATATTTCCATGTTCATACAGATAGCGGTGTAGATATTTCCATGTTCATACAGATAGCCGTGTAGATATTGCCATTTTCATACCGATAGCGGTGCTGATACTTCCATGTTTATACAGGTAGCGGTGTACATATTTCCGTGTTTATACAGATAGCGGTGTAGATATTTCCATGTTCATACAGATAGCGGTGTAGATATTTCCATGTTTATACAGATAGCGGTGTAGATATCTCCTTCTTAATACAGATGGTGGTGTAGATATTTCCATGTTCATACAGATGGCGGTGTAGATATTTCCATGTTTATAGAGGTAGCGGTGTAGTTATTTCCATGTGCAAAGAGATAGCTGTGTAGATATTTCCATTTATATGCAGATAGCTTTGTAGATATTTCCATTTTCATGCAGATAGCGGTGTAGGTATTTCCATGTTCATACCGATAGCGGTGCTGATATTTCCATGTTTATACATGTAGCGGTGTAGATATTTCCATGTTTATACAGATAGCGGTGTAGATATTTCCATGTTTATACAGATAGCAGTGTAGGTATTTCCATGTTTATACAGATAGCGGTGTAGATATCTCCTTAATACAGATGGCGGGGTAGATATTTATATGTTCATACAGATGGCGGTGCAGATATTTCCATGTTCATACAGATGGCGGTGTAGATATTTCCATGTTTATACTGATAGCGGTTTAGTTATTTCCATGTGTAAAGAGATAGCTGTGTAGATATTTCCATGTATATGCAGATAGCTGTGTAGATATTTCCATTTTCATGCAGATAGCGTTGTATATATTTCCCTGTTCAAACAGATAGCGGTGTAGATATTTCCATGTTCATACAGACAGAGGTGTAGATATTTCCATGTTCATACAGATAGTGGTGTAGATATTTCCATGTTCATACAGATAGCTGTGTAGCTATTTCCATGTTCATACAGATAGTGGTGTAGATATTTCCATGTTCATAGAGATAGCGGTGTAGATATTTACATGTTCATACAGATAGCGGTGCTGATATTTCCATGTTTATACAGGTAGCGGTGTAGATATTTCCATGTTTATACAGATAGCGGTGTAGATATCTCCTTCTTAATACAGATGGCGGTGTAGATATTTATATGTTCATACAGATGGCGGTGCAGATATTTCCATGTTCATACAGATGGCGGTGTAGATATTTCCATGTTCATACTGATAGCGGTTTAGTTATTTCCATGTGTAAAGAGATAGCTGTGTAGATATTTCCATGTATATGCAGATAGCTGTGTAGATATTTCCATTTTCATGCAGATAGCGTTGTATATATTTCCCTGTTCAAACAGATAGCGGTGTAGATATTTCCATGTTCATACAGATAGAGGTGTAGATATTTCCATGTTCATACAGATAGTGGTGTAGATATTTCCATGTTCATACAGATAGCTGTGTAGCTATTTCCATGTTCATACAGATAGTGGTGTAGATATTTCCATGTTCATAGAGATAGCGGTGTAGATATTTACATGTTCATACAGATAGCGGTGCTGATATTTCCATGTTTATACAGGTAGCGGTGTAGATATTTCCATGTTTATACAGATAGCGGTGTAGATATTTCCAAGTTTATACAGATAGCGGTGTAGATATCTCCATCTTAATACAGATGGCGGTGTAGATATTTATATGTTCATACAGATGGCGGTGCAGATATTTCCATGTTCATATAGATGGCGGTGTAGATATTTCCATGTTTGTAGAGATAGCGGTGTAGTTATTTCCATGTGTAAAGAGATAGCTTTGTAGATATTTCCATGTGTATGCAGATAGCTGTGTAGATATTTCCATTTTCATACAGATAGCGGTGTAGGTATTTCCATGTTCAAACAGATAGCGGTGTAGATATTTCCATGTGCATACAGATAGCGGTGTAGATATTTCCATGTTTATACAGATAGCGGTGAAGATGTATGCATTTTTACAAGGATAGCAGTGTAGATGTTTCCATGTTCATGCAGATAGCGGTGTAGATATTTCCATGTTCATCCAGATGGCATTGTAGATATATCCATGTTCATACAGATGGCAGTGAAGATATTTCCATGTTCATACAGATAGCGGTGTAGATATTTCCATGTTCATACAGATAGCGGTTTAGATATTTCCGTGTTCATACCGATAGCGGTGCTGATATTTCCATGTTTATACAGGTAGCGATGTAGATATTTCCATGTTTGTACAGATAGCGGTGTAGATATTTCCATGTTTATACAGATAGCAGTGTAGATATTTCCATGTTTATACAGATAGCGGTGCATGTATTTCCATGTTCATACAGATAGCGGTGTAGATATTTCCATGTTCACCCAGATGGCTGTGTAGATATTTCCATGTTCATACAGATAGCGGTGTAGATATTTCCATGTTCATACAGATAGCGGTGTAGATATTTCCATGTTCATCCAGATGGCTGTGTAGATATATCTATGTTCATACAGATGGCTGTGAAGATATTTCCATGTTCATACAGATAGCGGTGTAGATATTTCCATGTTCATACAGATAGCCGTGTAGATATTGCCATTTTCATACCGATAGCGGTGCTGATACTTCCATGTTTATACAGGTAGCGGTGTACATATTTCCGTGTTTATACAGATAGCGGTGTAGATATTTCCATGTTCATACCGATAGCTGTGTAGATATTTCCATGTTTATACAGATAGCGGTGTAGATATCTCCTTCTTAATACAGATGGCGGTGTAGATATTTCCATGTTCATACAGATGGCGGTGTAGATATTTCCATGTTTATAGAGGTAGCGGTGTAGTTATTTCCATGTGCAAAGAGATAGCTGTGTAGATATTTCCATTTATATGCAGATAGCTTTGTAGATATTTCCATTTTCATGCAGATAGCGGTGTAGGTATTTCCATGTTCATACCGATAGCGGTGCTGATATTTCCATGTTTATACATGTAGCGGTGTAGATATTTCCATGTTTATACAGATAGCGGTGTAGATATTTCCATGTTTATACAGATAGCAGTGTAGGTATTTCCATGTTTATACAGATAGCGGTGTAGATATCTCCTTAATACAGATGGCGGTGTAGATATTTATATGTTCATACAGATGGCGGTGCAGATATTTCCATGTTCATACAGATGGCGGTGTAGATATTTCCATGTTCATACTGATAGCGGTTTAGTTATTTCCATGTGTAAAGAGATAGCTGTGTAGATATTTCCATGTATATGCAGATAGCTGTGTAGATATTTCCATTTTCATGCAGATAGCGTTGTATATATTTCCCTGTTCAAACAGATAGCGGTGTAGATATTTCCATGTTCATACAGACAGAGGTGTAGATATTTCCATGTTCATACAGATAGTGGTGTAGATATTTCCATGTTCATACAGATAGCTGTGTAGCTATTTCCATGTTCATACAGATAGTGGTGTAGATATTTCCATGTTCATAGAGATAGCGGTGTAGATATTTACATGTTCATACAGATAGCGGTGCTGATATTTCCATGTTTATACAGGTAGCGGTGTAGATATTTCCATGTTTATACAGATAGCGGTGTAGATATCTCCTTCTTAATACAGATGGCGGTGTAGATATTTATATGTTCATACAGATGGCGGTGCAGATATTTCCATGTTCATACAGATGGCGGTGTAGATATTTCCATGTTCATACTGATAGCGGTTTAGTTATTTCCATGTGTAAAGAGATAGCTGTGTAGATATTTCCATGTATATGCAGATAGCTGTGTAGATATTTCCATTTTCATGCAGATAGCGTTGTATATATTTCCCTGTTCAAACAGATAGCGGTGTAGATATTTCCATGTTCATACAGATAGAGGTGTAGATATTTCCATGTTCATACAGATAGTGGTGTAGATATTTCCATGTTCATACAGATAGCTGTGTAGCTATTTCCATGTTCATACAGATAGTGGTGTAGATATTTCCATGTTCATAGAGATAGCGGTGTAGATATTTACATGTTCATACAGATAGCGGTGCTGATATTTCCATGTTTATACAGGTAGCGGTGTAGATATTTCCATGTTTATACAGATAGCGGTGTAGATATTTCCAAGTTTATACAGATAGCGGTGTAGATATCTCCATCTTAATACAGATGGCGGTGTAGATATTTATATGTTCATACAGATGGCGGTGCAGATATTTCCATGTTCATATAGATGGCGGTGTAGATATTTCCATGTTTGTAGAGATAGCGGTGTAGTTATTTCCATGTGTAAAGAGATAGCTTTGTAGATATTTCCATGTGTATGCAGATAGCTGTGTAGATATTTCCATTTTCATACAGATAGCGGTGTAGGTATTTCCATGTTCAAACAGATAGCGGTGTAGATATTTCCATGTGCATACAGATAGCGGTGTAGATATTTCCATGTTTATACAGATAGCGGTGAAGATGTATGCATTTTTACAAGGATAGCAGTGTAGATGTTTCCATGTTCATGCAGATAGCGGTGTAGATATTTCCATGTTCATCCAGATGGCATTGTAGATATATCCATGTTCATACAGATGGCAGTGAAGATATTTCCATGTTCATACAGATAGCGGTGTAGATATTTCCATGTTCATACAGATAGCGGTTTAGATATTTCCGTGTTCATACCGATAGCGGTGCTGATATTTCCATGTTTATACAGGTAGCGATGTAGATATTTCCATGTTTGTACAGATAGCGGTGTAGATATTTCCATGTTTATACAGATAGCAGTGTAGATATTTCCATGTTTATACAGATATCGGTGTAGATATCTCCTTAATACAGATGGCGGTGTAGATATTTATATGTTCATACAGATGGCGGTGCAGATATTTCCATGTTCATACAGATGGCGGTGTAGATATTTCCATGTTCATACAGATAGCGGTGTAGTTATTTCCATGTGTAAAGAGATAGCTGTGTAGATCTTCCCATGTATATTCAGATAGCTGTGTAGATATTTCCATTTTCATGCAGATAGCGGTGTATATATTTCCCTGTTCAAACAGATAGCGGTGTAGATATTTCCATGTTCATACAGATAGTGGTGTAGATATTTCCATGTTCATACAGATGGCGGTGTAGATATTTCCATGTTCATACAGATAGCGGTTTAGATATTTCCGTGTTCATACCGATAGCGGTGCTGATATTTCCATGTTTATACAGGTAGCGGTGTAGATATCTCCTTCTTAATACAGATGGCGGTGTAGATATTTATATGTTCATACAGATGGCGGTGCAGATATTTCCATGTTCATACAGATGGCGGTGTAGATATTTCCATGTTCATACTGATAGCGGTTTAGTTATTTCCATGTGTAAAGAGATAGCTGTGTAGATATTTCCATGTATATGCAGATAGCTGTGTAGATATTTCCATTTTCATGCAGATAGCGTTGTATATATTTCCCTGTTCAAACAGATAGCGGTGTAGATATTTCCATGTTCATACAGATAGAGGTGTAGATATTTCCATGTTCATACAGATAGTGGTGTAGATATTTCCATGTTCATACAGATAGCTGTGTAGCTATTTCCATGTTCATACAGATAGTGGTGTAGATATTTCCATGTTCATAGAGATAGCGGTGTAGATATTTACATGTTCATACAGATAGCGGTGCTGATATTTCCATGTTTATACAGGTAGCGGTGTAGATATTTCCATGTTTATACAGATAGCGGTGTAGATATTTCCAAGTTTATACAGATAGCGGTGTAGATATCTCCATCTTAATACAGATGTCGGTGTAGATATTTATATGTTCATACAGATGGCGGTGCAGATATTTCCATGTTCATATAGATGGCGGTGTAGATATTTCCATGTTTGTAGAGATAGCGGTGTAGTTATTTCCATGTGTAAAGAGATAGCTTTGTAGATATTTCCATGTGTATGCAGATAGCTGTGTAGATATTTCCATTTTCATACAGATAGCGGTGTAGGTATTTCCATGTTCAAACAGATAGCGGTGTAGATATTTCCATGTGCATACAGATAGCGGTGTAGATATTTCCATGTTTATACAGATAGCGGTGAAGATGTATGCATTTTTACAAGGATAGCAGTGTAGATATTTCCATGTTCATGCAGATAGCGGTGTAGATATTTCCATGTTCATCCAGATGGCATTGTAGATATATCCATGTTCATACAGATGGCAGTGAAGATATTTCCATGTTCATACAGATAGCGGTGTAGATATTTCCATGTTCATACAGATAGCGGTTTAGATATTTCCGTGTTCATACCGATAGCGGTGCTGATATTTCCATGTTTATACAGGTAGCGATGTAGATATTTCCATGTTTGTACAGATAGCGGTGTAGATATTTCCATGTTTATACAGATAGCAGTGTAGATATTTCCATGTTTATACAGATATCGGTGTAGATATCTCCTTAATACAGATGGCGGTGTAGATATTTATATGTTCATACAGATGGCGGTGCAGATATTTCCATGTTCATACAGATGGCGGTGTAGATATTTCCATGTTCATACAGATAGCGGTGTAGTTATTTCCATGTGTAAAGAGATAGCTGTGTAGATCTTCCCATGTATATTCAGATAGCTGTGTAGATATTTCCATTTTCATGCAGATAGCGGTGTATATATTTCCCTGTTCAAACAGATAGCGGTGTAGATATTTCCATGTTCATACAGATAGTGGTGTAGATATTTCCATGTTCATACAGATAGCGGTGTAGCTATTTCCATGTTCATACAGATAGCGGTGTGGATATTTCCATGTTCATAGAGATAGCGGTGTAGATATTTCCATGTTCATACAGATAGCGGTGCTGATATTTCCATGTTTATACTGGTAGCGGTGTAGATATTTCCATGTTTATACAGATAGCGGTGAAGATGTATGCATGTTTACACATATAGCGTTGTACATATTTTCATGTTCATCCAGATGGCTGTGTAGATATTTCCATGTTCATACAGATAGCGGTGTAGATATTTCCATGTTCATCCAGATGGCTGTGTAGATATATCCATGTTAATACAGATGGCAGTGAAGATATTTCCATGTTCATACAGATAGCGGTGTAGATATTTCCATGTTCATACAGATAGCGGTGTAGATATTTCCATCTTCGTACCGATAGCGGTGCTGATATTTCCATGTTTATACAGGTAGCGGCGTAGATATTTCCATGTTTATACAGATAGCGGTGTAGATATTTCCATGTTTATACAGATAGCAGTGTAGATATTTCCATGTTTATACAGATAGCGGTGTAGATATGTCTTTCTTAATACAGATGGCAGTGTAGATATTTATATGTTCATAGAGATGGCGGTGCAGATATTTCCATGTTCATACAGATGGCGGTGTAGATATTTCCATGTTCATACAGATAGCGGTTTAGATATTTCCGTGTTCATACCGATAGCGGTGCTGATATTTCCATGTTTATACAGGTAGCGATGTAGATATTTCCATGTTTGTACAGATAGCGGTGTAGATATTTCCATGTTTATACAGATAGCAGTGTAGATATTTCCATGTTTATACAGATATCGGTGTAGATATCTCCTTAATACAGATGGCGGTGTGGATATTTATATGTTCATACAGATGGCGGTGCTGATATTTCCATGTTCATACAGATGGCGGTGTAGATATTTCCATGTTCATACAGATAGCGGTGTAGTTATTTCCATGTGTAAAGAGATAGCTGTGTAGATCTTCCCATGTATATTCAGATAGCTGTGTAGATATTTCCATTTTCATGCAGATAGCGGTGTATATATTTCCCTGTTCAAACAGATAGCGGTGTAGATATTTCCATGTTCATACAGATAGTGGTGTAGATATTTCCATGTTCATACAGATAGCGGTGTAGCTATTTCCATGTTCATACAGATAGCGGTGTGGATATTTCCATGTTCATAGAGATAGCGGTGTAGATATTTCCATGTTCATACAGATAGCGGTGCTGATATTTCCATGTTTATACTGGTAGCGGTGTAGATATTTCCATGTTTATACAGATAGCGGTGAAGATGTATGCATGTTTACACATATAGCGTTGTACATATTTTCATGTTCATCCAGATGGCTGTGTAGATATTTCCATGTTCATACAGATAGCGGTGTAGATATTTCCATGTTCATCCAGATGGCTGTGTAGATATATCCATGTTCATACAGATGGCAGTGAAGATATTTCCATGTTCATACAGATAGCGGTGTAGATATTTCCATGTTCATACAGATAGCGGTGTAGATATTTCCATGTTCATACCGATAGCGGTGCTGATATTTCCATGTTTATACAGGTGGCGTTGTAGATATTTCCATGTTTATACAGATAGCGGTGTAGATATTTCCATGTTTATACAGATAGCAGTGTAGATATTTCCATGTTTATACAGATAGCGGTGTAGATATGTCTTTCTTAATACAGATGGCAGTGTAGATATTTATATGTTCATAGAGATGGCGGTGCAGATATTTCCATGTTCATACAGATGGCGGTGTAGATATTTCCATGTTCATACAGATAGCGGTGTAGTTATTTCCATGTGTAAAGAGATAGCTGTATAGATATTTCCATGTATATGCAGATAGCTGTGTAGATATTTCCATTTTCATGCAGATAGCGGTGTATATATTTCCCTGTTCAAACAGATAGCGGTGTAGATATTTCCATGTTCATACAGATAGTGGTGTAGATATTTCCATGTTCATACAGATAGCGGTGTAGATATTTCCATGTTCATCCAGATGTCTGTGTAGATATATCCATGTTCATACAGATAGCGGTGTAGATATTTCCATGTTCATACAGATAGTGGTGAAGATATTTCCATGTTCATACAGATAGCGGTGTAGCTATTTCCATGTTCATACAGATAGCGGTGTAGATATTTCCATGTTTATACAGATAGCGGTGAAGATGTATGCATGTTTACAAGGATAGCAGTGTAGATGTTTCCATGTTCACGCAGATAGCGGTGTAGATATTTCCATGTTCATACAGATAGCGGTGTATGTATTTCCATGTTCATACAGATAGCGGTGTAGATATTTCCATGTTCATCCAGATGGCTGTGTAGATATATCCATGTTCATACAGATAGCGGTGTAGATATTTCCATGTTCATCCAGATGGCTGTGTAGCTATTTCCATGTTCATACAGATAGTGGTGTAGATATTTCCATGTTCATACAGATAGCGGTGTAGATATTTCCATGTTCATACAGATAGCCGTGTAGATATTGCCATGTTCATACCGATAGCGCTGCTGATACTTCCATGTTTATACAGGTAGCGGTGTACATATTTCCGTGTTTATATAGGTAGCGGTGTAGATATTTCCATGTTCATACAGATAGCGGTGTATATATTTCCATGTTCATACAGATAGCAGTGTAGATATTTCCATTTTCAAGCAGATAGCGCTGTATATATTTCCATGTTCAAACAGATAGCGGTGTAGATATTTCCATGTTTACACAGATAGCGGTGAAGATGTATGCATGTTTACACAGATAGCGGTGTAGATATTTTCATGTTCATCCAGATGGCTGTGTAGATATTTCCATGTTCATACAGATGGCGGTGAAGATATTTCCATGTTCATACAGATAGCGGTGTAGATATTACCATGTTTATACAGATAGCGGTGTAGATATTTCCATGTTCATATGGATAGCAGTGTAGCTATTTCCATGTTCATTCAGATAGCGGTGTAGATATTTCCATGTTCATCCAGATGGCTGTGTAGATATATCCATGTTCATACAGATGGCGGTGAAGATATTTCCATGTTCATACAGATAGCGGTGTAGATATTTCCATGTTCATACAGATAGCGGTGCTGATATTTCCATGTTTATACAGGTAGCAGTGTAGATATTTCCTTGTTTATACAGAAAGCGGCATAGATATTTCCATGTTTATACAGATAGCAGTGCAGATATTTCCATGTTCATACAGATAGCCGTGTAGATATTGCCATGTTTATACCGATAGCGGTGCTGATACTTCCATGTTTATACAGGTAGCGGTGTACATATTTCCATGTTTATACAGATAGCGGTGTAGATATTTCCATGTTCATACAGATAGCGGTGTAGATAATTCCATGTTCATAGAGATAGCGGTGTAGATATTTACATGTTCATACAGATAGCGGTGCTGATATTTCCATGTTTATACAGGTAGCGGTGTAGACATTTCCATGTTTATACAGATAGTGGTGTATATATTACCAAGTTTATACAGATAGCGGTGTAGATATCTCCATCGTAATACAGATGGCGGTGTAGATATTTATATGTTCATACAGATGGCGGTGCAGATATTTCCATGTTCATACAGATGGCAGTGTATATATTTCCATGTTCATACAGATAGCGGTGTAGTTATTTCCATGTGTAAAGAGATAGCTGTGTAGATTTTCACATGTATATGCAGATAGCTTTGTAGATATTTCCATTTTCAAGCAGATAGCGGTGTATATACTTCCCTGTTCAAACTGATACCGGTGTAGATATTTCCATGTTCATACAGATAGTGGTGTAGATATTTCCATGTTCATACAGATAGCGGTGAAGATGTATGCATGTTTACACAGATATCGGTGTAGATATTTCCATGTTCATACAGATGGCGGTGAAGATATTTCCATGTTCATACAGATAGCGGTGTAGATATTTCCATCTTCATACAGTTAGCGGTGCAGATATTTCCATGTTCATCCAGATGGCTGTGTAGATATATCCATGTTCATACAGATGGCGGTGAAGATATTTCCATGTTCATACAGATAGCGGTGTAGATATTTCCATGTTCATACAGAAAGCGGTGTAGATATTTCCATGTTCATACAGATAGCGGTGTATATATTTCCATGTTCATACAGATAGCAGTGTAGATATTTCCATTTTCAAGCAGATAGCGCTGTATATATTTCCATGTTCAAACAGATAGCGGTGTAGATATTTCCATGTTCATAAAGATAGCGGTGCAGATAATTCCATGTTTATACAGATAGCGGTGAAAATGTATGCATGTTTACACAGATAGCGGCGTAGATATTTCCATGTTCATCCAGATGGCTGTGTAGATATATCCATGTTCATACAGATGGCGGTGAAGATATTTCCATGTTCATACTGATAGCGGTGTAGATATTTCCATGTTCATACAGATAGCGGTGTAGATATTTCCATGTTCATACAGATAGCGGTGCATGTATTTCCATGTTCATACAGATAGCGGTGTAGATATTTCCATGTTCACCCAGATGGCTGTGTAGATATTTCCATGTTCATACAGATAGCGGTGTAGATATTTCCATGTTCATACAGATAGCGGTGTAGATATTTCCATGTTCATCCAGATGGCTGTGTAGATATATCCATGTTCATACAGATGGCTGTGAAGATATTTCCATGTTCATACAGATAGCGGTGTAGATATTTCCATGTTCATACAGATAGCCGTGTAGATATTGCCATTTTCATACCGATAGCGGTGCTGATACTTCCATGTTTATACAGGTAGCGGTGTACATATTTCCGTGTTTATACAGATAGCGGTGTAGATATTTCCATGTTCATACAGATAGCGGTGTAGATATTTCCATGTTTATACAGATAGCGGTGTAGATATCTCCTTCTTAATACAGATGGCGGTGTAGATATTTCCATGTTCATACAGATGGCGGTGTAGATATTTCCATGTTTATAGAGGTAGCGGTGTAGTTATTTCCATGTGCAAAGAGATAGCTGTGTAGATATTTCCATTTATATGCAGATAGCTTTGTAGATATTTCCATTTTCATGCAGATAGCGGTGTAGGTATTTCCATGTTCATACCGATAGCGGTGCTGATATTTCCATGTTTATACATGTAGCGGTGTAGATATTTCCATGTTTATACAGATAGCGGTGTAGATATTTCCATGTTTATACAGATAGCAGTGTAGGTATTTCCATGTTTATACAGATAGCGGTGTAGATATCTCCTTAATACAGATGGCGGTGTAGATATTTATATGTTCATACAGATGGCGGTGCAGATATTTCCATGTTCATACAGATGGCGGTGTAGATATTTCCATGTTCATACTGATAGCGGTTTAGTTATTTCCATGTGTAAAGAGATAGCTGTGTAGATATTTCCATGTATATGCAGATAGCTGTGTAGATATTTCCATTTTCATGCAGATAGCGTTGTATATATTTCCCTGTTCAAACAGATAGCGGTGTAGATATTTCCATGTTCATACAGACAGAGGTGTAGATATTTCCATGTTCATACAGATAGTGGTGTAGATATTTCCATGTTCATACAGATAGCTGTGTAGCTATTTCCATGTTCATACAGATAGTGGTGTAGATATTTCCATGTTCATAGAGATAGCGGTGTAGATATTTACATGTTCATACAGATAGCGGTGCTGATATTTCCATGTTTATACAGGTAGCGGTGTAGATATTTCCATGTTTATACAGATAGCGGTGTAGATATTTCCAAGTTTATACAGATAGCGGTGTAGATATCTCCATCTTAATACAGATGGCGGTGTAGATATTTATATGTTCATACAGATGGCGGTGCAGATATTTCCATGTTCATATAGATGGCGGTGTAGATATTTCCATGTTTGTAGAGATAGCGGTGTAGTTATTTCCATGTGTAAAGAGATAGCTTTGTAGATATTTCCATGTGTATGCAGATAGCTGTGTAGATATTTCCATTTTCATACAGATAGCGGTGTAGGTATTTCCATGTTCAAACAGATAGCGGTGTAGATATTTCCATGTGCATACAGATAGCGGTGTAGATATTTCCATGTTTATACAGATAGCGGTGAAGATGTATGCATTTTTACAAGGATAGCAGTGTAGATGTTTCCATGTTCATGCAGATAGCGGTGTAGATATTTCCATGTTCATCCAGATGGCATTGTAGATATATCCATGTTCATACAGATGGCAGTGAAGATATTTCCATGTTCATACAGATAGCGGTGTAGATATTTCCATGTTCATACAGATAGCGGTTTAGATATTTCCGTGTTTATACCTATAGCGGTGCTGATATTTCCATGTTTATACAGGTAGCGATGTAGATATTTCCATGTTTGTACAGATAGCGGTGTAGATATTTCCATGTTTATACAGATAGCAGTGTAGATATTTCCATGTTTATACAGATATCGGTGTAGATATCTCCTTAATACAGATGGCGGTGTAGATATTTATATGTTCATACAGATGGCGGTGCAGATATTTCCATGTTCATACAGATGGCGGTGTAGATATTTCCATGTTCATACAGATAGCGGTGTAGTTATTTCCATGTGTAAAGAGATAGCTGTGTAGATCTTCCCATGTATATTCAGATAGCTGTGTAGATATTTCCATTTTCATGCAGATAGCGGTGTATATATTTCCCTGTTCAAACAGATAGCGGTGTAGATATTTCCATGTTCATACAGATAGTGGTGTAGATATTTCCATGTTCATACAGATAGCGGTGTAGCTATTTCCATGTTCATACAGATAGCGGTGTGGATATTTCCATGTTCATAGAGATAGCGGTGTAGATATTTCCATGTTCATACAGATAGCGGTGCTGATATTTCCATGTTTATACTGGTAGCGGTGTAGATATTTCCATGTTTATACAGATAGCGGTGAAGATGTATGCATGTTTACACATATAGCGTTGTACATATTTTCATGTTCATCCAGATGGCTGTGTAGATATTTCCATGTTCATACAGATAGCGGTGTAGATATTTCCATGTTCATCCAGATGGCTGTGTAGATATATCCATGTTAATACAGATGGCAGTGAAGATATTTCCATGTTCATACAGATAGCGGTGTAGATATTTCCATGTTCATACAGATAGCGGTGTAGATATTTCCATCTTCGTACCGATAGCGGTGCTGATATTTCCATGTTTATACAGGTAGCGGCGTAGATATTTCCATGTTTATACAGATAGCGGTGTAGATATTTCCATGTTTATACAGATAGCAGTGTAGATATTTCCATGTTTATACAGATAGCGGTGTAGATATGTCTTTCTTAATACAGATGGCAGTGTAGATATTTATATGTTCATAGAGATGGCGGTGCAGATATTTCCATGTTCATACAGATGGCGGTGTAGATATTTCCATGTTCATACAGATAGCGGTTTAGATATTTCCGTGTTCATACCGATAGCGGTGCTGATATTTCCATGTTTATACAGGTAGCGGTGTAGATATCTCCTTCTTAATACAGATGGCGGTGTAGATATTTATATGTTCATACAGATGGCGGTGCAGATATTTCCATGTTCATACAGATGGCGGTGTAGATATTTCCATGTTCATACTGATAGCGGTTTAGTTATTTCCATGTGTAAAGAGATAGCTGTGTAGATATTTCCATGTATATGCAGATAGCTGTGTAGATATTTCCATTTTCATGCAGATAGCGTTGTATATATTTCCCTGTTCAAACAGATAGCGGTGTAGATATTTCCATGTTCATACAGATAGAGGTGTAGATATTTCCATGTTCATACAGATAGTGGTGTAGATATTTCCATGTTCATACAGATAGCTGTGTAGCTATTTCCATGTTCATACAGATAGTGGTGTAGATATTTCCATGTTCATAGAGATAGCGGTGTAGATATTTACATGTTCATACAGATAGCGGTGCTGATATTTCCATGTTTATACAGGTAGCGGTGTAGATATTTCCATGTTTATACAGATAGCGGTGTAGATATTTCCAAGTTTATACAGATAGCGGTGTAGATATCTCCATCTTAATACAGATGGCGGTGTAGATATTTATATGTTCATACAGATGGCGGTGCAGATATTTCCATGTTCATATAGATGGCGGTGTAGATATTTCCATGTTTGTAGAGATAGCGGTGTAGTTATTTCCATGTGTAAAGAGATAGCTTTGTAGATATTTCCATGTGTATGCAGATAGCTGTGTAGATATTTCCATTTTCATACAGATAGCGGTGTAGGTATTTCCATGTTCAAACAGATAGCGGTGTAGATATTTCCATGTGCATACAGATAGCGGTGTAGATATTTCCATGTTTATACAGATAGCGGTGAAGATGTATGCATTTTTACAAGGATAGCAGTGTAGATGTTTCCATGTTCATGCAGATAGCGGTGTAGATATTTCCATGTTCATCCAGATGGCATTGTAGATATATCCATGTTCATACAGATGGCAGTGAAGATATTTCCATGTTCATACAGATAGCGGTGTAGATATTTCCATGTTCATACAGATAGCGGTTTAGATATTTCCGTGTTCATACCGATAGCGGTGCTGATATTTCCATGTTTATACAGGTAGCGATGTAGATATTTCCATGTTTGTACAGATAGCGGTGTAGATATTTCCATGTTTATACAGATAGCAGTGTAGATATTTCCATGTTTATACAGATATCGGTGTAGATATCTCCTTAATACAGATGGCGGTGTAGATATTTATATGTTCATACAGATGGCGGTGCAGATATTTCCATGTTCATACAGATGGCGGTGTAGATATTTCCATGTTCATACAGATAGCGGTGCAGATATTTCCATGTTCATCCAGATGGCTGTGTAGATATATCCATGTTCATACAGATGGCGGTGAAGATATTTCCATGTTCATACAGATAGCGGTGTAGATATTTCCATGTTCATACAGAAAGCGGTGTAGATATTTCCATGTTCATACAGATAGCTGTGTATATATTTCCATGTTCATACAGATAGCAGTGTAGATATTTCCATTTTCAAGCAGATAGCGCTGTATATATTTCCAAGTTCAAACAGATAGCGGTGTAGATATTTCCATGTTCATAAAGATAGCGGTGTAGATAATTCCATGTTTATACAGATAGCGGTGAAAATGTATGCATGTTTACACAGATAGCGGTGTAGATATTTCCATGTTCATCCAGATGGCTGTGTAGATATATCCATGTTCATACAGATGGCGTTGAAGATATTTCCATGTTCATACAGATAGCGGTGTACATATTTCCATGTTCATACAGATAGCGGTGTAGTTATTTCCATGTTCATACAGATAGCGTTGTGGATATTTCCATGTTTATACAGATAGCGGTGAAGATGTACGCATGTTTACACAGATTGCGGTGTAGATATTTCCATGTTCATACAGATAGCGGTGTAGATATTTCCATGTTCATCCAGACAGCTCTGTAGACATATCCATGTTCAGATGGCGGTAAAGATATTTCCATGTTCATACAGATGGCTGTGTAGATATATCCATGTTCATACAGATGGAGGTGAAGATTTTTCCATGTTCATACAGATGGCGGTGTAGATATTTCCATGTTCATGCAGATAGCGGTGCTGATATTTCCATGTTTATACAGGTAGCAGTGTTGATATTTCCATGTTTATACAGATAGCGGTGTAGATATTTCCATGTTTATACACATAGCGGTGTAGATATTTCCATGTTTATACAGATAGCGGTGTAGATATCTCCATCTTAATACAGATGGCGGTGTAGATATTTATATGTTCATACAGATGGCGGTGCAGATATTTCCATGTTCATACAGATGGCGGTGAAGTTATTTCCATGTTCATACAGATGGCGGTGTAGATACTTCCACGTTCATACTGATAGCGGTGCTGATATTTCCATGTTTATACAGGCAGCGGTGTAGATATTTCCATGTTTATACAGATAGCGGTGTAGATATCTCCTTCTTTATACAGATGGCGGTGGAGATATTTATATGTTCATACCGATGGCGGTGCAGATATTTCCATGTTCATACAGATGGCGGTGTAGATATTTCCATGTTCATACAGATAGCGGTGTAGATATTTCCATGTTCATACAGATAGCGGTATAGATATTTCCATGTTCATACAGATAGCGGTGCATGTATTTCCATGTTCATACAGATAGCGGTGTAGATATTTCCATGTTCACCCAGATGGCTGTGTAGATATTTCCATGTTCATACAGATAGCGGTGTAGATAATTCCATGTTCATACAGATAGCGGTGTAGATATTTCCATGTTCATCCAGATGGCTGTGTAGATATATCCATGTTCATACAGATGGCTGTGAAGATATTTCCATGTTCATACAGATAGCGGTGTAGATATTTCCATGTTCATACAGATAGCCGTGTAGATATTGCCATTTTCATACCGATAGCGGTGCTGATACTTCCATGTTTATACAGGTAGCGGTGTACATATTTCCGTGTTTATACAGATAGCGGTGTAGATATTTCCATGTTCATACAGATAGCGGTGTAGATATTTCCATGTTTATACAGATAGCGGTGTAGATATCTCCTTCTTAATACAGATGGCGGTGTAGATATTTCCATGTTCATACAGATGGCGGTGTAGATATTTCCATGTTTATAGAGGTAGCGGTGTAGTTATTTCCATGTGCAAAGAGATAGCTGTGTAGATATTTCCATTTATATGCAGATAGTTGTATAGATAATTCCATTTTCATGCAGATAGCGGTGTAGATATTTCCATGTTCAAACAGATAGCGGTGTAAATATTTCCATGTCCATACAGATAGCTGTGTAGATATTTCCATGTTTATACAGATAGCGGTGAAGATGTATGCATGTTTACACAGATAGCGGTGTAGATATTTCCATGTTCATACAGACGGCTGTGTAGACATATCCATGTTCATACAGATAGCGGTGTAGATATTTCCATGTTCATCCAGATGGCTGTGTACCTATTTCCATGTTCATACAGATAGTGGTGTAGATATTTCCATGTTCATACAGATAGCGGTGTAGATATTTCCATGTTCATACAGATAGCCGTGTAGATATTTCCATGTTCATACCGATAGCGCTGCTGATACTTCCATGTTTATACAGGTAGCGGTGTACATATTTCCGTGTTCATACAGGTAGCGGTGTAGATATTTCCATGTTCATACAGATAGCGATGTAGATATTTCCGTGTTCATACAGGTAGAGGTGTAGATATTTCCATGTTCATACAGATAGCGATGTAGATATTTCCATGTTTATACAGATAGCGGTGTAGATATCTACTTCTTAATACAGATGGTGGTGTAGATATTTATATGTTCATACAGATGGCATTGCAGATATTTCCATGTTCATACAGATGGTGGTGTAGATATTTCCATGTTTATAGAGATAGCGGTGTAGTTATTTCCATGTGCACAGAGATAGCTGTGGAAATATTTCCATGTATATGCAGATAGCTTTGTAGATATTTCCATTTTCATGCAGATAGCGGTGTAGATATTTCCATATTCAAACAGATAGCGGTGTAGATATTTCCATGTTCATACAGATAGCGGTGTGGATATTTCCATGTTTTTACAGATAGCGGTGAAGATGTATGCATGTTTACACAGATAGCGGTGTAGATATTTTCATGTTCATACAGATAGCGGTGTAGATATTTCCATGTTCATCCACACGGCTGTGTAGACATATCCATGTTCATACAGATGGCGGTGAAGATATTTCCATGTTCATACAGATGGCTGTGTAGATATATCCATTTTCATACAGATGGCGGTGAAGATTTTTCCATGTTCATACAGATGGCGGTGTAGATATTTCCATGTTCATACAGATAGCGGGGCTGATATTTCCATGTTTATACAGGTAGCAGTGTAGATATTTCCATGTTTATACAGATAGCGGTGTAGATATTTCCATGTTTATACACATAGCGTTGTAGATATTTCCATGTTTATACAGATAACAGTGTAGATATCTCCATCTTAATACAGATGGCGGTGTAGATATTTATATGTTCATACAGATGGCGGTGCAGATATTTCCATGTTCATACAGATGGTGGTGAAGATATTTCCATGTTCATACAGATGGTGGTGTAGATACTTCTATGTTCATACTGATAGCGGTGCTGATATTTCCATGTTTATACAGGTAGCGGTGTAGATATTTCCATGTTTATACAGATAGCGGTGTAGATATTTCCATGTTTATATACATAGCGGTGTAGAGATTTCCATGTTTATACAGATAGCGGTGTAGATATCTCCATCTTAATACAGATGGCGGTGTAGATATTTATAGGTTCATTTAGATGGCGGTGCAGATATTTCCATGTTCATACAGATAGCGGTGTAGTTATTTCCATGTGTAAAGAGATAGCTGTGTAGATATTTCCATGTATATGCAGATAGGTGTGTAGGAATTTCCATTTTCATGCAGATAGCGGTGTATATATTTCCCTGTTCAAACAGTTAGTGGTGTAGATATTTCCATGTTCATAAAGATAGCAGTGTAGATATTTCCATGTTTATACAGATAGCGGTGAAGATTTATGCATGTTTACACAGATAGCGGTGTAGATATTTCCATGTTCATCCAGATGGCATTGTAGATATATCCATGTTCATACAGATGGCAGTGAAGATATTTCCATGTTCATACAGATAGCGGTGTAGATATTTCCATGTTCATACAGATAGCGGTTTAGATATTTCCGTGTTCATACCGATAGCGGTGCTGATATTTCCATGTTTATACAGGTAGCGATGTAGATATTTCCATGTTTGTACAGATAGCGGTGTAGATATTTCCATGTTTATACAGATAGCAGTGTAGATATTTCCATGTTTATACAGATATCGGTGTAGATATCTCCTTAATACAGATGGCGGTGTAGATATTTATATGTTCATACAGATGGCGGTGCAGATATTTCCATGTTCATACAGATGGCGGTGTAGATATTTCCATGTTCATACAGATAGCGGTGCAGATATTTCCATGTTCATCCAGATGGCTGTGTAGATATATCCATGTTCATACAGATGGCGGTGAAGATATTTCCATGTTCATACAGATAGCGGTGTAGATATTTCCATGTTCATACAGAAAGCGGTGTAGATATTTCCATGTTCATACAGATAGCTGTGTATATATTTCCATGTTCATACAGATAGCAGTGTAGATATTTCCATTTTCAAGCAGATAGCGCTGTATATATTTCCAAGTTCAAACAGATAGCGGTGTAGATATTTCCATGTTCATAAAGATAGCGGTGTAGATAATTCCATGTTTATACAGATAGCGGTGAAAATGTATGCATGTTTACACAGATAGCGGTGTAGATATTTCCATGTTCATCCAGATGGCTGTGTAGATATATCCATGTTCATACAGATGGCGTTGAAGATATTTCCATGTTCATACAGATAGCGGTGTACATATTTCCATGTTCATACAGATAGCGGTGTAGTTATTTCCATGTTCATACAGATAGCGTTGTGGATATTTCCATGTTTATACAGATAGCGGTGAAGATGTACGCATGTTTACACAGATTGCGGTGTAGATATTTCCATGTTCATACAGATAGCGGTGTAGATATTTCCATGTTCATCCAGACAGCTCTGTAGACATATCCATGTTCAGATGGCGGTAAAGATATTTCCATGTTCATACAGATGGCTGTGTAGATATATCCATGTTCATACAGATGGAGGTGAAGATTTTTCCATGTTCATACAGATGGCGGTGTAGATATTTCCATGTTCATGCAGATAGCGGTGCTGATATTTCCATGTTTATACAGGTAGCAGTGTTGATATTTCCATGTTTATACAGATAGCGGTGTAGATATTTCCATGTTTATACACATAGCGGTGTAGATATTTCCATGTTTATACAGATAGCGGTGTAGATATCTCCATCTTAATACAGATGGCGGTGTAGATATTTATATGTTCATACAGATGGCGGTGCAGATATTTCCATGTTCATACAGATGGCGGTGAAGTTATTTCCATGTTCATACAGATGGCGGTGTAGATACTTCCACGTTCATACTGATAGCGGTGCTGATATTTCCATGTTTATACAGGCAGCGGTGTAGATATTTCCATGTTTATACAGATAGCGGTGTAGATATCTCCTTCTTTATACAGATGGCGGTGGAGATATTTATATGTTCATACCGATGGCGGTGCAGATATTTCCATGTTCATACAGATGGCGGTGTAGATATTTCCATGTTCATACAGATAGCGGTGTAGATATTTCCATGTTCATACAGATAGCGGTATAGATATTTCCATGTTCATACAGATAGCGGTGCATGTATTTCCATGTTCATACAGATAGCGGTGTAGATATTTCCATGTTCACCCAGATGGCTGTGTAGATATTTCCATGTTCATACAGATAGCGGTGTAGATAATTCCATGTTCATACAGATAGCGGTGTAGATATTTCCATGTTCATCCAGATGGCTGTGTAGATATATCCATGTTCATACAGATGGCTGTGAAGATATTTCCATGTTCATACAGATAGCGGTGTAGATATTTCCATGTTCATACAGATAGCCGTGTAGATATTGCCATTTTCATACCGATAGCGGTGCTGATACTTCCATGTTTATACAGGTAGCGGTGTACATATTTCCGTGTTTATACAGATAGCGGTGTAGATATTTCCATGTTCATACAGATAGCGGTGTAGATATTTCCATGTTTATACAGATAGCGGTGTAGATATCTCCTTCTTAATACAGATGGCGGTGTAGATATTTCCATGTTCATACAGATGGCGGTGTAGATATTTCCATGTTTATAGAGGTAGCGGTGTAGTTATTTCCATGTGCAAAGAGATAGCTGTGTAGATATTTCCATTTATATGCAGATAGTTGTATAGATAATTCCATTTTCATGCAGATAGCGGTGTAGATATTTCCATGTTCAAACAGATAGCGGTGTAAATATTTCCATGTCCATACAGATAGCTGTGTAGATATTTCCATGTTTATACAGATAGCGGTGAAGATGTATGCATGTTTACACAGATAGCGGTGTAGATATTTCCATGTTCATACAGACGGCTGTGTAGACATATCCATGTTCATACAGATAGCGGTGTAGATATTTCCATGTTCATCCAGATGGCTGTGTACCTATTTCCATGTTCATACAGATAGTGGTGTAGATATTTCCATGTTCATACAGATAGCGGTGTAGATATTTCCATGTTCATACAGATAGCCGTGTAGATATTTCCATGTTCATACCGATAGCGCTGCTGATACTTCCATGTTTATACAGGTAGCGGTGTACATATTTCCGTGTTCATACAGGTAGCGGTGTAGATATTTCCATGTTCATACAGATAGCGATGTAGATATTTCCGTGTTCATACAGGTAGAGGTGTAGATATTTCCATGTTCATACAGATAGCGATGTAGATATTTCCATGTTTATACAGATAGCGGTGTAGATATCTACTTCTTAATACAGATGGTGGTGTAGATATTTATATGTTCATACAGATGGCATTGCAGATATTTCCATGTTCATACAGATGGTGGTGTAGATATTTCCATGTTTATAGAGATAGCGGTGTAGTTATTTCCATGTGCACAGAGATAGCTGTGGAAATATTTCCATGTATATGCAGATAGCTTTGTAGATATTTCCATTTTCATGCAGATAGCGGTGTAGATATTTCCATATTCAAACAGATAGCGGTGTAGATATTTCCATGTTCATACAGATAGCGGTGTGGATATTTCCATGTTTTTACAGATAGCGGTGAAGATGTATGCATGTTTACACAGATAGCGGTGTAGATATTTTCATGTTCATACAGATAGCGGTGTAGATATTTCCATGTTCATCCACACGGCTGTGTAGACATATCCATGTTCATACAGATGGCGGTGAAGATATTTCCATGTTCATACAGATGGCTGTGTAGATATATCCATTTTCATACAGATGGCGGTGAAGATTTTTCCATGTTCATACAGATGGCGGTGTAGATATTTCCATGTTCATACAGATAGCGGGGCTGATATTTCCATGTTTATACAGGTAGCAGTGTAGATATTTCCATGTTTATACAGATAGCGGTGTAGATATTTCCATGTTTATACACATAGCGTTGTAGATATTTCCATGTTTATACAGATAACAGTGTAGATATCTCCATCTTAATACAGATGGCGG
This sequence comes from Gorilla gorilla gorilla, assembly GCF_029281585.2. NCBI lineage: Eukaryota > Metazoa > Chordata > Mammalia > Primates > Hominidae > Gorilla > Gorilla gorilla. The sequence goes on along the minus strand of NC_073239.2, from coordinate 7,233,426 downwards.
TGTAGATATTTATATGTTCATACAGATGGCGGTGCAGATATTTCCATGTTCATACAGATGGTGGTGAAGATATTTCCATGTTCATACAGATGGTGGTGTAGATACTTCTATGTTCATACTGATAGCGGTGCTGATATTTCCATGTTTATACAGGTAGCGGTGTAGATATTTCCATGTTTATACAGATAGCGGTGTAGATATTTCCATGTTTATATACATAGCGGTGTAGAGATTTCCATGTTTATACAGATAGCGGTGTAGATATCTCCATCTTAATACAGATGGCGGTGTAGATATTTATAGGTTCATTTAGATGGCGGTGCAGATATTTCCATGTTCATACAGATAGCGGTGTAGTTATTTCCATGTGTAAAGAGATAGCTGTGTAGATATTTCCATGTATATGCAGATAGGTGTGTAGGAATTTCCATTTTCATGCAGATAGCGGTGTATATATTTCCCTGTTCAAACAGTTAGTGGTGTAGATATTTCCATGTTCATAAAGATAGCAGTGTAGATATTTCCATGTTTATACAGATAGCGGTGAAGATTTATGCATGTTTACACAGATAGCGGTGTAGATATTTCCATGTTCATCCAGATGGCTGTGTAGATATATCCATGTTCATACAGATAGCGGTGTAGATATTTCCATGTTCATACAGATAGCGGTGCAGATATTTCCATGTTCATCCAGATGGCTGTGTAGATATATCCATGTTCATACAGATGGCGGTGAAGATATTTCCATGTTCATACAGATGGCGGTGTAGATATTTCCATGTTCATACAGATCGCGGTGTAGATATTTCCATGTTCTTACAGATAGCGGTGTAGGTATTTCCATGTTCATACAGATAGCGTTGTAGATATTTCAATGTTCGTCCAGATGGCTGTGTAGATATATCCATGTTCATTCAGATAGCGGTGTAGATATTTCCATGTTCATCCAGATAGCTGTGTAGCTATTTCCATGTTCATACAGATAGTGGTGTAGATATTTCCATGTTCATACAGATAGCGGTGTAGATATTTCCATGTTCATACAGATAGCCGTGTAGATATTGCCATGTTCATTCCGATAGCGGTGCTGATATTTCCAAGTTTATACAGGTAGCGGTGTACATATTTCCGTGTTTATATAGGTAGCGGTGTAGATATTTCCATGTTCATACAGATAGCGGTGTAGATATTTCCATGTTTATACACATAGCGGTGTAGATATCTCCTTCTTAATACAGATGGCAGTGTAGATATTTATATGTTCATACAGTTGGCGGTGCAGATATTTCCATGTTCATACAGATGGTGGTGTAGATATTTCCATGTTTATAGAGATAGCGGTGTAGTTATTTCCATGTGCAAAGAGATAGCTGTGTTGATATTTCCATGTAAATGCATATAGCTGTGTAGATATTTCCATTTTCATGCAAATAGCGGTGTAGATATTTCCATGTTCAAACAGATAGCGGTGTAGATATTTCCATGTTCATACAGATAGCGTTGTGGATATTTCCATGTTTATACAGATAGCGGTGAAGATGTATGCATGTTTACACAGATTGCGGTGTAGATATTTCCATGTTCATACAGATAGCGGTGTAGATATTTCCATGTTCATCCAGACAGCTCTGTAGACATATCCATGTTCATACAGATGGCGGTGAAGATATTTCCATGTTCATACAGATGGCTGTGTAGATATATCCATGTTCATACAGATGGAGGTGAAGATTTTTCCATGTTTTACAGATGGCGGTGTAGATATTTCCATGTTCATGCAGATAGCGGTGCTGATATTTCCATGTTTATACAGGTAGCAGTGTTGATATTTCCATGTTTATACAGATAGCGGTGTAGATATTTCCATGTTTATACACATAGCGGTGTAGATATTTCCATGTTTATACAGATAGCGGTGTAGATATCTCCATCTTAATACAGATGGCGGTGTAGATATTTATATGTTCATACAGATGGCGGTGCAGATATTTCCATGTTCATACAGATGGCGGTGAAGATATTTCCATGTTCATACAGATGGCGGTGTAGATACTTCCACGTTCATACTGATAGCGGTGCTGATATTTCCATGTTTATACAGGCAGCGGTGTAGATTTTTCCATGTTTATACAGATAGCGGTGTAGATATGTCCATGTTTATACAGATAGTGGCATAGATATTTCCAGGTTTAAACAGATAGCGGTGAAGATATCTCCATTTTAATACAGATGGCGGTGTAGATATTTATATGTGCATACAGATAGCGGTGCTGATATTTCCATGTTTATACAGGTAGCCGTGTAGATATTTCCATGCTTATACAGATAGCGGTGTAAATTTTTCCAAGTTTATACAGATAGCGGTGTAGATATCTCCATCTTAGTACAGATGGTGGTGTGGAAATTTATATGTTCATACAGATGGCGGTGCAGATATTTCCATGTTCATACGGATGGCGGTGTAGATATTTCCATGATTATACAGATAGCAGTGTAGTTATTTCCATGTGTAAAGAGATAGCTTTGTAGATATTTCCATGTATATGCAGATAGCTGTGTAGATATTTCCATTTTCATGCAGATAGCGGTGAAGATGTATGCATGTTTACACAGATAGCGGTGTAGATATTTCCATGTACATACAGATAGCGGTGTAGATATTTCCATGTTCATCCAGATGTCTGTGTAGATATATCCATGTTCATACAGATGGCGTAGAAGATATTTCCATTTTCATACACATAGCGGTGTATATATTTCCATGTTCATACAGATGGCGGTGTAGATATTTCCATGTTCATAAAGATAGCGGTGTAGATATTTCCATGTTTATACAGATAGCGGTGTAGATATCTCCTTCTTTATACAGATGGCGGTGGAGATATTTATATGTTCATACCGATGGCGGTGCAGATATTTCCATGTTCATACAGATGGCAGTGTAGATATTTCCATGTTTATAGAGATAGCGGTGCAGATATTTCCATGTGTAAAGAGATAGCTGTGTAGATATTTCCATGTATATGCAGATATCTGTGTAGATATTTCCATTTTCATGCAGATAGCGGTGTAGATATTTCCATGTTCAAATAGATAGCAGTGTAGATATTGCCATGTTCATACAGATGGCGGTGTAGATATTTCCATGTTCATACAGATAGCGGTGTAGATATTTCCATGTTCATACAGATAGCCGTGTAGATATTGCCATGTTCATTCCGATAGCGGTGCTGATACTTCCAAGTTTATGGAGGTAGCGGTGTACATATTTCCGTGTTTATATAGGTAGCGGTGTAGATATTTCCATGTTCATACAGATAGCGGTGTAGATATTTCCATGTTTATACAGATAGCGGTGTAGATATCTCCTTCTTAATACAGATGGCGGTGTAGATATTTATATGTTCATACAGATGGCGGTGCAGATATTTCCATGTTCATACAGATGGTGGTGTAGATATTTCCATGTTTATAGAGATAGCGGTGTAGTTATTTCCATGTGCAAAGAGATAGCTGTGTTGATATTTCCATGTAAATGCAGATAGCTGTGTAGATATTTCCATTTTCATGCAAATAGCGGTGTAGATATTTCCATGTTCAAACAGATAGCGGTGTAGATATTTCCATGTTCATACAGATAGCGTTGTGGATATTTCCATGTTTATACAGATAGCGGTGAAGATGTATGCATGTTTACACAGATTGCGGTGTAGATATTTCCATGTTAATACAGAAAGCGGTGTAGATATTTCCATGTTCATCCAGACAGCTCTGTAGACATATCCATGTTCATACAGATGGCGGTGAAGATATTTCCATGTTCATACAGATGGCTGTGTAGATATATCCATGTTCATTCAGATGACGGTGAAGATTTTTCCATGTTCATACAGATGGCGGTGTAGATATTTCCATGTTCATACAGATAGCGGTGCTGATATTTCCATGTTTATACAGGTAGCAGTGTAGATATTTCCATGTTTATACACATAGCGGTGTAGATATTTCCATGTTCATACAGATTGCGTTGTAGATATCTCCATCTTAATACAGATGGTGGTGTAGATATTTATATGTTCATACAGATGGCGGTGCAGATATTTCCATGTTCATACAGATGGCGGTGAAGTTATTTCCATGTTCATACAGATGGCGGTGTAGTTACTTCCATGTTCATACTGATAGCGGTGCTGATATTTCCATGTTTATACAGGTAGCGGTGTTGATATTTCCATGTTTATACACATAGCGGTGTAGATATTTCCATGTTTATACAGATAGCGGTGTAGATATCTCCATCTTAATACAGATGTCGGTGTAGATATTTATATGTTCTTTCAGATGGCGGTGCAGATATTTCCATGTTCATACAGATGGCGGTGTATCTATTTCGATGTTCATACAGATAGCAGTGTAGTTATTTCCATGTGTAAAGAGATAGCTGTGTAGATATTCCCATGTATATGCAGATAGCTTTGTAGATATTTCCATTTTCAAGCAGATAGCAGTGTATATACTTCCCTGTTCAAACAGACAGCGGTGTAGATATTTCCATGTTCATACAGATAGTGGTGTAGATATTTCCATGTTTGTACAGATAGCGGTGTAGATATCTTCATCTTAATACAGATGGCGGTGTAGATATTTATATGTTCATACAGATGGCGGTGCAGATATTTCCATGTTCCTACAGACGGCGGTGTAGATATTTCCATGTTCATACAGATAGTGGTGTAGTTATTTCCATGTGTAAAGAGATAGCTGTGTAGATATTTCCATGTATATGCAGATAGCTGTGTAGATATTTCCATTTTCATGCAGATAGCGGTGTATATATTTCCCTGTTCAAACAGTTAGCGGTGTAGATATTTCCATGTTCAGAAAGATAGCGGTGTAGATACTTCCATGTTTATACAGATAGCGGTGAAGATGTATGCATGTTTACACAGATAGCGGTGTAGATATTTCCATGTTCATCCAGATGGCTGTGTAGATATATCCATGTTCATACAGATAGCGGTGTAGATATTTCCATCTTCATACAGATAGCGGTGCAGATATCTCCATGTTCATCCAGATGGCTGTGTAGATATATCCATGTTCATACAGATGGCGGTGAAGATATTTCCATGTTCATACAGATAGCGGTGTAGATATTTCCATGTTCATACAGAAAGCGGTGTAGATATTTCCATGTTCATACAGATAGCTGTGTATATATTTCCATGTTCATACAGATAGCAGTGTAGATATATCCATTTTCAAGCAGATAGCGCTGTATATATTTCCAAGTTCAAACAGATAGCGGTGTAGATATTTCCACGTTCATAAAGATAGCGGTGTAGATAATTCCATGTTTATACAGATAGCGGTGAAAATGTATGCATGTTTACACAGATAGCGGTGTAGATATTTCCATGTTCATCCAGATGGCTGTGTAGATATATCCATGTTCATACAGATGGCGGTGAAGATATTTCCATGTTCATACAGATAGCGGTGTAGATATTTCCATGTTCATACAGATAGCGGTGTAGTTATTTCCATGTTCATACAGATAGCGTTGTGGATATTTCCATGTTTATACAGATAGCGGTGAAGATGTATGCATGTTTACACAGATTGCGGTGTAGATATTTCCATGTTCATACAGATAGCGGTGTAGATATTTCCATGTTCATCCAGACAGCTCTGTAGACATATCCATGTTCAGATGGCGGTGAAGATATTTCCATGTTCATACAGATGGCTGTGTAGATATATCCATGTTCATACAGATGGAGGTGAAGATTTTTCCATGTTCATACAGATGGCGGTGTAGATATTTCCATGTTCATGCAGATAGCGGTGCTGATATTTCCATGTTTATACAGGTAGCAGTGTTGATATTTCCATGTTTATACAGATAGCGGTGTAGATATTTCCATGTTTATACACATAGCGGTGTAGATATTTCCATGTTTATACAGATAGCGGTGTAGATATCTCCATCTTAATACAGATGGCGGTGTAGATATTTATATGTTCATACAGATGGCGGTGCAGATATTTCCATGTTCATACAGATGGCGGTGAAGTTATTTCCATGTTCATACAGATGGCGGTGTAGATACTTCCATGTTCATACTGATAGCGGTGCTGATATTTCCATGTTTATACAGGCAGCGGTGTAGATATTTCCATGTTTATACAGATAGCGGTGTAGATATCTCCTTCTTTATACAGATGGCGGTGGAGATATTTATATGTTCATACCGATGGCGGTGCAGATATTTCCATGTTCATACAGATGGCGGTGTAGATATTTCCATGTTTATAGAGATAGCGGTGTAGATATTTCCATGTGTAAAGAGATAGCTGTGTAGATATTTCCATGTATATGCAGATATCTGTGTAGATATTTCCATTTTCATGCAGATAGCGGTGTAGATATTTCCATGTTCAAATAGATAGCAGTGTAGATATTGCCATGTTCATACAGATAGCGGTGTAGATATTTCCATGTTCATACAGATAGCGGTGTAGATATTTCCATGTTCATACAGATAGCCGTGTAGATATTTCCATGTTCATTCCGATAGCGGTGCTGATACTTCCAAGTTTATACAGGTAGCGGTGTACATATTTCCGTGTTTATATAGGTAGCGGTGTAGATATTTCCATGTTCATACAGATAGCGGTGTAGATATTTCCATGTTTATACAGACAGCAGTGTAGATATCTCCTTCTTAATACAGATGGCGGTGTAGATATTTATATGTTCATACAGATGGCGGTGCAGATATTTCCATGTTCATACAGATGGTGGTGTAGATATTTCCATGTTTATAGAGATAGCGGTGTAGTTATTTCCATGTGCAAAGAGATAGCTGTGTTGATATTTCCATGTAAATGCAGATAGCTGTGTAGATATTTCCATTTTCATGCAAATAGCGGTGTAGATATTTCCATGTTCAAACAGATAGCGGTGTAGATATTTCCATGTTCATACAGATAGCGTTGTGGATATTTCCATGTTTATACAGATAGCGGTGAAGATGTATGCATGTTTACACAGATTGCGGTGTAGATATTTCCATGTTAATACAGATAGCGGTGTAGATATTTCCATGTTCATCCAGACAGCTCTGTAGACATATCCATGTTCATACAGATGGCGGTGAAGATATTTCCATGTTCATACAGATGGCTGTGTAGATATATCCATGTTCATACAGATGACGGTGAAGATTTTTCCATGTTCATACAGATGGCGGTGTAGATATTTCCATGTTCATACAGATAGCGGTGCTGATATTTCCATGTTTATACAGGTAGCAGTGTAGATATTTCCATGTTTATACACATAGCGGTGTAGATATTTCCATGTTCATACAGATTGCGTTGTAGATATCTCCATCTTAATACAGATGGCGGTGTAGATATTTATATGTTCATACAGATGGCGGTGCAGATATTTCCATGTTCATACAGATGGCGGTGAAGTTATTTCCATGTTCATACAGATGGCGGTGTAGTTACTTCCATGTTCATACTGATAGCGGTGCTGATATTTCCATGTTTATACAGGTAGCGGTGTTGATATTTCCATGTTTATACACATAGCGGTGTAGATATTTCCATGTTTATACAGATAGCGGTGTAGATATCTCCATCTTAATACAGATGTCGGTGTAGATATTTATATGTTCTTTCGAATGGCGGTGCAGATATTTCCATGTTCATACAGATGGCGGTGTATCTATTTCGATGTTCATACAGATAGCATTGTAGTTATTTCCATGTGTAAAGAGATAGCTGTGTAGATATTCCCATGTATATGCAGATAGCTTTGTAGATATTTCCATTTTCAAGCAGATAGCAGTGTATATACTTCCCTGTTCAAACAGATAGCGGTGTAGATATTTCCATGTTCATACAGATAGTGGTGTAGATATTTCCATGTTTGTACAGATAGCGGTGTAGATATCTCCATCTTAATACAGATGGCGGTGTAGATATTTATATGTTCATACAGATGGCGGTGCAGATATTTCCATGTTCCTACAGACGGCGGTGTAGATATTTCCATGTTCATACAGATAGTGGTGTAGTTATTTCCATGTGTAAAGAGATAGCTGTGTAGATATTTCCATGAATATGCAGATAGCTGTGTAGATATTTCCATTTTCATGCAGATAGCGGTGTATATATTTCCCTGTTCAAACAGTTAGCGGTGTAGATATTTCCATGTACAGAAAGATAGCGGTGTAGATACTTCCATGTTTATACAGATAGCGGTGAAGATGTATGCATGTTTACACAGATAGCGGTGTAGATATTTCCATGTTCATCCAGATGGCTGTGTAGATATATCCATGTTCATACAGATAGCGGTGTAGATATTTCCATCTTCATACAGATAGCGGTGCAGATATTTCCATGTTCATCCAGATGGCTGTGTAGATATATCCATGTTCATACAGATGGCGGTGAAGATATTTCCATGTTCATACAGATAGCGGTGTAGATATTTCCATGTTCATACAGAAAGCGGTGTAGATATTTCCATGTTCATACAGATAGCTGTGTATATATTTCCATGTTCATACAGATAGCAGTGTAGATATTTCCATTTTCAAGCAGATAGCGCTGTATATATTTCCAAGTTCAAACAGATAGCGGTGTAGATATTTCCATGTTCATAAAGATAGCGGTGTAGATAATTCCATGTTTATACAGATAGCGGTGAAAATGTATGCATGTTTACACAGATAGCGGTGTAGATATTTCCATGTTCATCCAGATGGCTGTGTAGATATATCCATGTTCATACAGATGGCGGTGAAGATATTTCCATGTTCATACAGATAGCGGTGTAGATATTTCCATGTTCATACAGATAGCGGTGTAGTTATTTCCATGTTCATACAGATAGCGTTGTGGATATTTCCATGTTTATACAGATAGCGGTGAAGATGTATGCATGTTTACACAGATTGCGGTGTAGATATTTCCATGTTCATACAGATAGCGGTGTAGATATTTCCATGTTCATCCAGACAGCTCTGTAGACATATCCATGTTCATACAGATGGCGGTGAAGATATTTCCATGTTCATACAGATGGCTGTGTAGATATATCCATGTTCATACAGATGGATTTGAAGATTTTTCCATGTTCATACAGATGGCGGTGTAGATATTTCCATGTTCATGCAGATAGCGGTGCTGATATTTCCATGTTTATACAGGTAGCAGTGTTGATATTTCCATGTTTATACAGATAGCGGTGTAGATATTTCCATGTTTATACACATAGCGGTGTAGATATTTACATGTTTATACAGATAGCGGTGTAGATATCTCCATCTTAATACAGATGGCGGTGTAGATATTTATATGTTCATACAGATGGCGGTGCAGATATTTCCATGTTCATACAGATGGCAGTGAAGTTATTTCCATGTTCATACAGATGGCGGTGTAGATACTGCCATGTTCATACTGATAGCGGTGCTGATATTTCCATGTTTATACAGGCAGCGGTGTAGATATTTCCATGTTTATACAGATAGCGGTGTAGATATCTCCTTCTTTATACAGATGGCGGTGGACATATTTATATGTTCATACCGATGGCGGTGCAGATATTTCCATGTTCATACAGATGGCGGTGTAGATATTTCCATGTTTATAGAGATAGCGGTGTAGATATTTCCATGTGTAAAGAGATAGCTGTGTAGATATTTCCATGTATATGCAGATATCTGTGTAGATATTTCCATTTTCATGCAGATAGCGGTGTAGATATTTCCATGTTCAAATAGATAGCAGTGTAGATATTGCCATGTTCATACAGATAGCGGTGTAGATATTTCCATGTTCATACAGATAGCGGTGTAGATATTTCCATGTTCATACAGATAGCCTTGTAGATATTGCCATGTTCATTCCGATAGCGGTGCTGATACTTCCAAGTTTATACAGGTAGCGGTGTACATATTTCCGTGTTTATATAGGTAGCGGTGTAGATATTTCCATGTTCATACAGATAGCGGTGTAGATATTTCCATGTTTATACAGACAGCGGTGTAGATATCTCCTTCTTAATACAGACGGCGGTGTAGATATTTATATGTTCATACAGATGGCGGTGCAGATATTTCCATGTTCATACAGATGGTGGTGTAGATATTTCCATGTTTATAGAGATAGCGGTGTAGTTATTTCCATGTGCAAACAGATAGCTGTGTTGATATTTCCATGTAAATGCAGATAGCTGTGTAGATATTTCCATTTTCATGCAAATAGCGGTGTAGATATTTCCATGTTCAAACAGATAGCGGTGTAGATATTTCCATGTTCATACAGATAGCGTTGTGGATATTTCCATGTTTATACAGATAGCGGTGAAGATGTATGCATGTTTACACAGATTGCGGTGTAGATATTTCCATGTTAATACAGATAGCGGTGTAGATATTTCCATGTTCATCCAGACAGCTCAGTAGACATATCCATGTTCATACAGATGGCGGTGAAGATATTTCCATGTTCATACAGATGGCTGTGTAGATATATCCATGTTCATACAGATGACGGTGAAGATTTTTCCATGTTCATACAGATGGCGGTGTAGATATTTCCATGTTCATACAGATAGCGGTGCTGATATTTCCATGTTTATACAGGTAGCAGTGTAGATATTTCCATGTTTATACACATAGCGGTGTAGATATTTCCATGTTCATACAGATTGCGTTGTAGATATCTCCATCTTAATACAGATGGCGGTGTAGATATTTATATGTTCATACAGATGGCGGTGCAGATATTTCCATGTTCATAAAGATGGCGGTGAAGTTATTTCCATGTTCATACTGATGGCGGTGTAGTTACTTCCATGTTCATACTGATAGCGGTGCTGATATTTCCATCTTTATACAGGTAGCGGTGTTGATATTTCCATGTTTATACTCATAGCGGTGTAGATATTTCCATGTTTATACAGAGAGCGGTGTAGATATCTCCATCTTAATACAGATGTCGGTGTAGATATTTATATGTTCTTTCAGATGGCGGTGCAGATATTTCCATCTTCATACAGATGGCGGTGTATCTATTTCGATGTTCATACAGATAGCAGTGTAGTTATTTCCATGTGTAAAGAGATAGCTGTGTAGATATTCCCATGTATATGCAGATAGCTTTGTAGATATTTCCATTTTCAAGCAGATAGCAGTGTATATACTTCCCTGTTCAAACAGATAGCGGTGTAGATATTTCCATGTTCATACAGATAGTGGTGTAGATATTTCCATGTTTGTACAGATAGCGGTGTAGATATCTCCATCTTAATACAGATTGCGGTGTAGATATTTATATGTTCATACAGATGGCGGTGCAGATATTTCCATGTTCCTACAGACGGCGGTGTAGATATTTCCATGTTCATACAGATAGTTGTGTAGTTATTTCCATGTGTAAAGAGATAGCTGTGTAGATATTTCCATGTATATGCAGATAGCTGTGTAGATATTTCCATTTTCATGCAGATAGCGGTGTATATATTTCCCTGTTCAAACAGTTAGCGGTGTAGATATTTCCATGTTCAGAAAGATAGCGGTGTAGATACTTCCATGTTTATACAGATAGCGGTGAAGATGTATGCATGTTTACACAGATAGCGGTGTAGATATTTCCATGTTCATCCATATGGCTGTGTAGATATATCCATGTTCATACATATAGCAGTGTAGATATTTCCATCTTCATACAGATAGCGGTGCAGATATTTCCATGTTCATCCAGATGGCTGTGTAGATATATCCATGTTCATACAGATGGCGGTGAAGATATTTCCATGTTCATACAGATAGCGGTGTAGATATTTCCATGTTCATACAGAAAGCGGTGTAGATATTTCCATGTTCATACAGATAGCGGTGTATATATTTCCATGTTCATACAGATAGCAGTGTAGATATTTCCATTTTCAAGCAGATAGTGCTGTATATATTTCCATGTTCAAACAGATAGCGGTGTAGATATTTCCATGTTCATAAAGATAGCGGTGTAGATAATTCCATGTTTATACAGATAGCGGTGAAAATGTATGCATGTTTACACAGATAGCGGTGTAGATATTTCCATGTTCATCCAGATGGCTGTGTAGATATATCCATGTTCATACAGATGGCGGTGAAGATATTTCCATGTTCATACAGATAGCGGTGTAGATATTTCCATGTTCATACAGATAGCGGTGTAGATATTTCCATGTTCATACAGATAGCGGTGCATGTATTTCCATGTTCATACAGATAGCGGTGTAGATATTTCCATGTTCATCCAGATGGCTGTGTAGATATATCCATGTTCATACAGATGGCTGTGAAGATATTTCCATGTTCATACAGATAGCAGTGTAGATATTTCCATGTTCATACAGATAGCCGTGTAGATATTTCCATTTTCATACCGATAGCGGTGCTGATACTTCCATGTTTATACAGGTAGCGGTGTACATATTTCCGTGTTTATACAGATATCGGTGTAGATATTTCCATGTTCATACAGATAGCGGTGTAGATATTTCCATGTTTATACAGATAGCGGTGTAGATATCTCCTTCTTAATACAGATGGCGGTGTAGATATTTCCATGTTCATAAAGATGGCGGTGTAGATATTTCCATGTTTATAGAGGTAGCGGTGTAGTTATTTCCATGTGCAAAGAGATAGCTGTGTAGCTATTTCCATTTATATGCAGATAGTTGTGTAGATATTTCCATTTTCATGCAGATAGCGGTGTAGATATTTCCATGTTCAAACAGATAGCGGTGTAAATATTTCCATGTCCATACAGATAGCTGTGTAGATATTTCCATCTTTATACAGATAGCGATGAAGATATATGCATGTTTACACAGATAGCGGTGTAGATATTTCCATGTTCATACAGACGGCTGTGTAGACATATCCATGTTCATACAGATAGCGGTGTAGATATTTCCATGTTCATCCAGATGGCTGTGTAGCTATTTCCATGTTCATACAGATAGTGGTGTAGATATTTCCATGTTCATACAGATAGCGGTGTAGATATTTCCATGTTAATACAGATAGCCGTGTAGATATTTCCATGTTCATACCGATAGCGCTGCTGATACTTCCATGTTTATACAGGTAGCGGTGTACATATTTCCGTGTTCATACAGGTAGCGGTGTAGATATTTCCATGTTCATACAGATAGCGATGTAGATATTTCCATGTTTATACAGATAGCTGTGTAGATATCTACTTCTTAATACAGATGGTGGTGTAGATATTTATATGTTCATACAGATGGCAGTGCAGATATTTCCATGTTCATACAGATGGTGGTGTAGATATTTCCATGTTTATAGAGATAGCGGTGTAGTTATTTCCATGTGCAAAGAGATAGCTGTGGAAATATTTCCATGTATATGCAGATAGCTTTGTAGATATTTCCATTTTCATGCAGATAGCGGTGTAGATATTTCCATATTCAAACAGATAGCGGTGTAGATATTTCCATGTTCATACAGATAGTGGTGTGGATATTTCCATGTTTTTACAGATAGCGGTGAAGATGTATGCATGTTTACACAGATAGCGGTGTAGATATTTTCATGTTCATACAGATATCGGTGTAGATATTTCCATGTTCATCCACACGGCAGTGTAGACATATCCATGTTCATACATATGGCGGTGAAGATATTTCCATGTTCATACAGATGGCTGTGTAGATATATCCATGTTCATACATATGGCGGTGAAGATTTTTCCATGTTCATACAGATGGCGGTGTAGATATTTCCATCTTCATACAGATAGCGGTGCAGATATTTCCATGTTCATCCAGATGGCTTTGTAGATATATCCATGTTCATACAGATGGCGGTGAAGATATTTCCATGTTCATACAGATAGCGGTGTAGATATTTCCATGTTCATACAGAAAGCGGTGTAGATATTTCCATGTTCATACAGATAGCGGTGTATATATTTCCATGTTCATACAGATAGCAGTGTAGATATTTCCATTTTCAAGCAGATAGCGCTGTATATATTTCCATGTTCAAACAGATAGCGGTGTAGATATTTCCATGTTCATACAGATAGCGGTGTAGATATTTCCATGTTCACCCAGATGGCAGTGTAGATATTTCCATGTTCATACAGATAGCGGTGTAGATATTTCCATGTTCATACAGATAGCGGTGTAGATATTTCCATGTTCATCCAGATGGCTGTGTAGATATATCCATGTTCATACAGATGGCTGTGAAGATATTTCCATGTTCATACAGATAGCAGTGTAGATATTTCCATGTTCATACAGATAGCCGTGTAGATATTGCCATTTTCATACCGATAGCGGTGCTGATACTTCCATGTTTATACAGGTAGCGGTGTACATATTTCCGTGTTTATACAGATAGCGGTGTAGATATTTCCATGTTCATACAGATAGCGGTGTAGATATTTCCATGTTTATACAGATAGCGGTGTAGATATCTCCTTCTTAATACAGATGGCGGTGTAGATATTTCCATGTTCATACAGATGGCGGTGTAGATATTTCCATGTTTATAGAGGTAGCGGTGTAGTTATTTCCATGTGCAAAGAGATAGCTGTGTAGATATTTCCATTTATATGCAGATAGTTGTGTAGATATTTCCATTTTCATGCAGATAGCGGTGTAGATATTTCCATGTTCAAACAGATAGCGTTGTAAATATTTCCATGTCCATACAGATAGCTGTGTAGATATTTCCATGTTTATACAGATAGCGGTGAAGAAATATGCATGTTTACACAGATAGCGGTGTAGATATTTCCATGTTCATACAGACGGCTGTGTAGACATATCCATGTTCATACAGATAGCGGTGTAGATATTTCCATGTTCATCCAGATGGCTGTGTAGCTATTTCCATTTTCATACAGATAGTGGTGTAGATATTTCCATGTTCTTACAGATAGCGGTGTAGATATTTCCATGTTCATACAGATAGCCGTGTAGATATTTCCATGTTCATACCGATAGCGCTGCTGATACTTCCATGTTTATACAGGTAGCGGTGTACATATTTCCGTGTTCATACAGGTAGCGGTGTAGATATTTCCATGTTCATACACATAGCGATGTAGATATTTCCATGTTTATACAGATAGCGGTGTAGATATCTACTTCTTAATACAGATGGTCGTGTAGATATTTATATGTTCATACAGATGGCGGTGAAGATATTTCCATGTTCATACAGATAGCGGTGTAGATATTTCCATGTTCATACAGATAGCGGTGTAGATATTTCCATGTTCATACAGATAGCGGTGCATGTATTTCCATGTTCATACAGATAGCGGTGTAGATATTTCCATGTTCACCCAGATGGCCGTGTAGATATTTCCATGTTCATACAGATAGCGGTGTAGATATTTCCATGTTCATACAGATAGCGGTGTAGATATTTCCATGTTCATCCAGATGGCTGTGTAGATATATCCATGTTCATACAGATGGCTGTGAAGATATTTCCATGTTCATACAGATAGCGGTGTAGATATTTCCATGTTGATATAGATAGCGGTGTAGATATCTCCTTCTTAATACAGATGGCGGTGTAGATATTTCCATGTTCATACAGATGGCGGTGTAGATATTTCCATGTTTATAGAGGTAGCGGTGGAGTTATTTCCATGTGGAAAGAGATAGCTGTGTAGATATTTCCATTTATATGCAGATAGTTGTGTAGATATTTCCATTTTCATGCAGATAGCGGTGTAGATATTTCCATGTTCAAACAGATAGCGGTGTAAATATTTCCATGTCCATACAGATAGCTGTGTAGATATTTCCATGTTTATACAGATAGCGGTGAAGATATATGCATGTTTACACAGATAGCGGTGTAGATATTTCCATGTTCATACAGACGGCTGTGTAGACATATCCATGTTCATACAGATAGCGGTGTAGATATTTCCATGTTCATCCAGATGGCTGTGTAGCTATTTCCATGTTCATACAGATAGTGGTGTAGATATTTCCATGTTCATACAGATAGCGGTGGAGATATTTCCATGTTCATACAGATAGCCGTGTAGATATTTCCATGTTCATACCGATAGCGCTGCTGATACTTCCATGTTTACAGGTAGCGGTGTACATATTTCCGTGTTCATACAGGTAGCGGTGTAGATATTTCCATGTTCATACAGATAGCGATGTAGATATTTCCATGTTTATACAGATAGCGGTGTAGATGTCTACTTCTTAATACAGATGGTGATGTAGATATTTATATGTTCATACAGATGGCAGTGCAGATATTTCCATGTTCATACAGATGGTGGTGTAGATATTTCCATGTTTATAGAGATAGCGGTGTAGTTATTTCCATGTGCAAAGAGATAGCTGTGGAAATATTTCCATGTATATGCAGATAGCTTTGTAGATATTTCCATTTTCATGCAGATAGCGGTGTAGATATTTCCATATTCAAACAGATAGCGGTGTAGATATTTCCATGTTCATACAGATAGCGGTGTGGATATTTCCATGTTTTTACAGATAGCGGTGAAGATGTATGCATGTTTACACAGATAGCGGTGTAGATATTTTCATTTTCATGCAGATAGCGGTGTAGATATTTCCATGTTCATCCACACGGCTGTGTAGACATATCCATGTTCATACAGATGGCGGTGAAGATATTTCCATGTTCATACAGATGGCTGTGTAGATATATCCATGTTCATACAGATGGCGGTGAAGATTTTTCCATGTTCATACAGATGGCGGTGTAGATATTTCCATGTTCATACAGATAGCGGGGCTGATATTTCCATGTTTATACAGGTAGCAGTGTAGATATTTCCATGTTTATACAGATAGCGGTGAAGATATTTCCATGTTTATACACATAGCGGTGTAGATATTTCCATTTTTATACAGATAACAGTGTAGATATCTCCAGCTTAATACAGATGGCGGTGTAGATATTTATATGTTCATACAGATGGCGGTGCAGATATTTCCATGTTCATACAGATGGTGGTGAAGATATTTCCATGTTCATACAGATGTTGGTGTAGATACTTCCATGTTCATACTGATAGCGGTGCTGATATTTCCATTTTTATACAGGTAGCGGTGTAGATATTTCCATGTTTATACAGATAGCGGTGTAGATATTTCCATGTTTATATACATAGCGGTGTAGATATTTCCATGTTTATACAGATAGCGGTGTAGATATCTCCATCTTAATACAGATGGCGGTGTAGATATTTTTATGTTCATTTAGATGGCGGTGCAGATATTTCCATGTTCATACAGATGGCGGTGTAGATATTTCCATGTTCATACAGATAGCGGTGTAGTTATTTCCATGTGTAAAGAGATAGCTGTGTAGATATTTCCATGTATATGCAGATAGCTTTGTAGACATTTGCATTTTCATGCAGATAGCGGTGTATATATTTCCCTGTTCAAACAGTTAGTGGTGTAGATATTTCCATGTTCATAAAGATAGCAGTGCAGATATTTCCATGTTTATACAGATAGCGGTGAAGATTAATGCATGTTTACACAGATAGCGGTGTAGATATTTCCATGTTCATCCAGATGGCTGTGTAGATATATCCATGTTCATACAGATAGCGGTGTAGATATTTCCATGTTCATACAGATAGCGGTGCAGATATTTCCATGTTCATCCAGATGGCTGTGTAGATATATCCATGTTCATACAGATGGCGGTGAAGATATTTCCATGTTCATACAGATGGCGGTGTAGATATTTCCATGTTCATACAGATAGCGGTGTAGATATTTCCATGTTCATACAGATAGCGGAGTATGTATTTCCATGTTCATACAGATAGCGTTGTAGATATTTCAATGTTCATCCAGATGGCTGTGTAGATATATCCATGTTCATTCAGATAGCGGTGTAGATATTTCCATGTTCATCCAGATAGCTGTGTAGCTATTTCCATGTTCATACAGATAGTGGTGTAGATATTTCCATGTTCATACAGATAGCGGTGTAGATATTTCCATGTTCATACAGATAGCTGTGTAGATATTGCCATGTTCATTCCGATAGCGGTGCTGATACTTCCAAGTTTATACAGGTAGCGGTGTACATATTTCCGTGTTTATATAGGTAGCGGTGTAGATATTTCCATGTTCATACAGATAGCGGTGTAGATATTTCCATGTTTATACACATAGCGGTGTAGATATCTCCTTCTTAATACAGATGGCGGTGTAGAAAATTATATGTTCATACAGATGGCGTTGCAGATATTTCCATGTTCATACAGATGGTGCTGTAGATATTTCCATGTTTATAGAGATAGCGGTGTAGTTATTTCCATGTGCAAAGAGATAGCTGTGTTGATATTTCCATGTAAATGCAGATAGCTGTGTAGATATTTCCATTTTCATGCAAATAGCGGTGTAGATATTTCCATGTTCAAACAGATAGCGGTGTAGATATTTCCATGTTCATACAGATAGCGTTGTGGATATTTCCATGTTTATACAGATAGCGGTGAAGATGTATGCACGTTTACACAGATTGCGGTGTAGATATTTCCATGTTCATACAGATAGCGGTGTAGATATTTCCATGTTCATCCAGACAGCTCTGTAGACATATCCATGTTCATACAGATGGCGGTGAAGATATTTCCATGTTCATACAGATGGCTGTGTAGATATATCCATGTTCATACAGATGGAGGTGAAGATTTTTCCATGTTCATACAGATGGCGGTGTAGATATTTCCATGTTCATGCAGATACCCGTGCTGATATTTCCATGTTTATACAGGTAGCAGTGTTGATATTTCCATGTTTATACAGATAGCGGTGTAGATATTTCCATGTTTATAAACATAGCGGTGTAGATATTTCCATGTTTATACAGATAGCGGTGTAGATATCTCCATCTTAATACAGATGGCGGTGTAGATATTTATATGTTCATACAGATGGCGGTGCAGATATTTCCATGTTAATACAGATGGCGGTGAAGATATTTCCATGTTCATACAGATGGCGGTGTAGATACTTCCATGTTCATACTGATAGCGGTGCTGATATTTCCATGTTTATACAGGTAGCGGTGTAGATATTTCCATGTTTATACAGATAGCGGTGTAGATATGTCCATGTTTATACAGATAGCGGCATAGATATTTCCAGGTTTATACAGAAAGCGGTGAAGATATCTCCATTTTAATACAGATGGCGGTGTAGATATTTATATGTGCATACAGATAGCGGTGCTGATATTTCCATGTTTATACACGTAGCCGTGTAGATATTTCCATGCTTATACAGATAGCGGTGTAAATTTTTCCAAGTTTATACAGATAGCGGTGTAGATATCTCCATCTTAGTACAGATGGTGGTGTGGAAATTTATATGTTCATACAGATGGCGGTGCAGATATTTCCATGTTCATACGGATGGCGGTGTAGATATTTCCATGATTATAGAGATAGCAGTGTAGTTATTTCCATGTGTAAAGAGATAGCTTTGTAGATATTTCCATGTATATGCAGATAGCTGTGTAGATATTTCCATTTTCATGCAGATAGCGCTGAAGATGTATGCATGTTTACACAGATAGCGGTGTAGATATTTCCATGTACATACAGATAGCGGTGTAGATATTTCCATGTTCATCCAGATGGCTGTGTAGATATATCCATGTTCATACAGATGGCATTGAAGGTATTTCCATTTTCATACACATAGCGGTGTATATATTTCCATGTTCATACAGATGGCGGTGTAGATATTTCCATGTTCATAAAGATAGCGGTGTAGATATTTCCATGTTTATACAGATTGCGGTGCAGATATCTCCTTCTTTATACAGATGGCGGTGGAGATATTTATATGTTCATACCGATGGCGGTGCAGATATTTCCATGTTCATACAGATGGCGGTGTAGATATTTCCATGTTTATAGAGATAGCGGTGTAGATATTTCCATGTGTAAAGAGATAGCTGTGTAGATATTTCCATGTATATGCAGATATCTGTGTAGATATTTCCATTTTCATGCAGATAGCAGTGTAGATATTTCCATGTTCAAATAGATAGCTGTGTAGATATTGCCTTGTCCATACAGATAGCGGTGTAGATATTTCCATGTTCATACAGATAGCGTTGTAGATATTTCCATGTTCATACAGATAGCCGTGTAGATATTGCCATGTTCATTCCGATAGCGGTGCTGATACTTCCAAGTTTATACAGGTAGCGGTGTACATATTTCCGTGTTTATATAGGTAGCGGTGTAGATATTTCCATGTTCATACAGATTGCGGTGTAGATATTTCCATGTTTATACAGATAGCGGTGTAGATATCTCCTTCTTAATACAGATGGCGGTGTAGATATTTATATGTTCATACAGATGGCGGTGCAGATATTTCCATGTTCATACAGATGGTGGTGTAGATATTTCCATGTTTATTGAGATAGCGGTGTAGTTATTTCCATGTGCAAAGAGATAGCTGTGTTGATATTTCCATGTAAATGCAGATAGCTGTGTAGATATTTCCATTTTCATGCAAATAGCGGTGTAGATATTTCCATGTTCAAACAGATAGCGGTGTAGATATTTCCATGTTCATACAGATAGCGTTGTGGATATTTCCATGTTTATACAGATAGCGGTGAAGATGTATGCATGTTTACACAGATTGCGGTGTAGATATTTCCATGTTAATACAGATAGCGGTGTAGATATTTCCATGTTCATCCAGACAGCTCTGTAGACATATCCATGTTCATACAGATGGCGGTGAAGATATTTCCATGTTCATACAGATGGCTGTGTAGATATATCCATGTTCATACAGATGGCGGTGAAGATTTTTCCATGTTCATACAGATGGCGGTGTAGATACTTCCATGTTCATGCAGATAGCGGTGCTGATATTTCCACGTTTATACAGGTAGCAGTGTAGATATTTCCATGTTTATACAGATAGCGGTGTAGATATTTCCATGTTTATACACATAGCGGTGTAGATATTTCCAAGTTTATTCAGATAGCGGTGTAGATATCTCCATCTTAATACAGATGGCGGTGTAGATATTTATATGTTCATACAGATGGCGGTGCAGATATTTCCATGTTCATACAGATGGCGGTGAAGATATTTCCATGTTCATACAGATGGCGGTGTAGATACTTCCATGTTCATACTGATAGCGGTGCTGATATTTCCATGTTTATACAGGTAGCGGTGTAGATATTTCCATGTTTATACAGATAGCGGTGTAGATATGTCCATGTTTATACAGATAGCGGCATAGATATTTCCAGGTTTATACAGATAGCGGAGAAGATATCTCCATCTTAATACAGATGGCGGTGTAGATATTTATATGTGCATACAGATAGCGGTGCTGATATTTCCATGTTTATACAGGTAGCCGTGTAGATATTTCCACGCTCATACAGATAGCGGTGTAAATTTTTCCAAGTTTATACAGATAGCGGTGTAGATATCTCCATCTTAGTACAGATGGTGGTGTGGAAATTTATATGTTCATACAGATGGCGGTGCAGATATTTCCATGTTCATACGGATGGTGGTGTAGATATTTCCATGATTATAGAGATAGCCGTGTAGTTATTTCCATGTGTAAAGAGATAGCTTTGTAGATATTTCCATGTATATGCAGACAGCTGTGTAGATATTTCTATTTTCTTGCAGATAGCGGTGAAGATGTATGCATGTTTACACAGATAGCGGTGTAGATATTTCCATGTACATACAGATAGCGGTGTAGATATTTCCATGTTCATCCAGATGTCTGTGTAGATATATCCATGTTCATACAGATGGCGTTGAAGGTATTTCCATTTTCATACACATAGCGGTGTATATATTTCCATGTTCATACAGATGGCGCTGTAGATATTTCCATGTTCATAAACATAGCGGTGTAGATATTTCCATGTTTATACAGATAGAGGTGTAGATATCTCCTTCTTTATACAGATGGCGGTGGAGATATTTATATGTTCATACTGACGGCGGTGCAGATATTTCCATGTTCATACAGATGGCGGTGTAGATATTTCCATGTTTATAGAGATAGCGGTGTAGATATTTCCATGTGTAAAGAGATTGCTGTGTAGATATTTCCATGTATATGCAGATATCTGTGTAGATATTTCCATTTTCATGCAGATAGCGGTGTAGATATTTCCATGTTCAAATAGATAGCAGTGTAGATATTGCCATGTTCATACAGATAGCGGTGTAGATATTTCCATGTTTATACAGATAGCTGTGAAGATGTATGCATGTTTACACAGATAGCGGTGTAGATATTTCCATGTTCATAAAGATAGCGGTGTAGATAATTCCATGTTTATACAGATAGCTGTGAAAATGTACGCATGTTTACACAGATAGCGGTGTAGATATTTCCATGTTCATCCAGATGGCTGTGTAGATATATCCATGTTCATACAGATGGCGGTGAAGATATTTCCATGTTCATACAGATAGCGGTGTAGATATTTCCATGTTCATACAGATAGCAGTGTAGATATTTCCATGTTCATACAGATAGCGGTGCATGTATTTCCATGTTCATACAGATAGCGGTGTAGATATTTCCATGTTCACCCAGATGGCTGTGTAGATATTTCCATGTTCATACAGATAGCGGTGTAGATATTTCCATGTTCATACAGATAGCGGTGTAGATATTTCCATGTTTATCCAGATGGCTGTGTAGATATATCCATGTTCATACAGATGGCTGTGAAGATATTTCCATGTTCATACACATAGCGGTGTAGATATTTCCATGTTCATACAGATAGCCGTGTAGATATTGCCATTTTCATACCGATAGCGGTGCTGATACTTCCATGTTTATACAGGTAGCGGTGTACATATTTCCGTGTTTATACAGATAGCGGTGTAGATATTTCCATGTTCATACAGATAGCGGTGTAGATATTTCCATGTTTCTACAGATAGCGGTGTAGATATCTCCTTCTTAATACAGATGGCGGTGTAGATATTTCCATGTTCATACAGATGGCGGTGTAGATATTTCCATGTTTATAGAGGTAGCGGTGTAGTTATTTCCATGTGCAAAGAGATAGCTGTGTAGATATTTCCATTTATATGCAGATAGTTGTGTAGATATTTCCATTTTCATGCAGATAGCGGTGTAGATATTTCCATGTTCAAACAGATAGCGTTGTAAATATTTCCATGTCCATACAGATAGCTGTGTAGATATTTCCATGTTTATACAGATAGCGGTGAAGAAATATGCATGTTTACACAGATAGCGGTGTAGATATTTCCATGTTCATACAGACGGCTGTGTAGACATATCCATGTTCATACAGATAGCGGTGTAGATATTTCCATGTTCATCCAGATGGCTGTGTAGCTATTTCCATTTTCATACAGATAGTGGTGTAGATATTTCCATGTTCTTACAGATAGCGGTGTAGATATTTCCATGTTCATACAGATAGCCGTGTAGATATTTCCATGTTCATACCGATAGCGCTGCTGATACTTCCATGTTTATACAGGTAGCGGTGTACATATTTCCGTGTTCATACAGGTAGCGGTGTAGATATTTCCATGTTCATACAGATAGCGATGTAGATATTTCCATGTTTATACAGATAGCGGTGTAGATATCTACTTCTTAATACAGATGGTGGTGTAGATATTTATATGTTCATACAGATGGCAGTGCAGATATTTCCATGTTCATACAGATGGTGGTGTAGATATTTCCATGTTTATAGAGATAGCGGTGTAGTTATTTCCATGTGCAAAGAGATAGCTGTGGAAATATTTCCATGTATATGCAGATAGCTTTGTAGATATTTCCATTTTCATGCAGATAGCGGTGTAGATATTTCCATATTCAAACAGATAGCGGTGTAGATATTTCCATGTTCATACAGATAGCGGTGTGGATATTTCCATGTTTTTACAGATAGCGGTGAAGATGTATGCATGGTTACACCGATAGCGGTGTAGATATTTTCATGTTCATACAGATAGCGGTGTAGATATTTCCATGTTCATCCACACGGCTGTGTAGACATATCCATGTTCATACAGATGGCGGTGAAGATATTTCCATGTTCATACAGATGGCTGTGTAGATATATCCATGTTCATACATATGGCGGTGAAGATTTTTCCATGTTCATACAGATGGCGGTGTAGATATTTCCATCTTCATACAGATAGCGGTGCAGATATTTCCATGTTCATCCAGATGGCTGTGTAGATATATCCATGTTCATACAGATGGCGGTGAAGATATTTCCATGTTCATACAGATAGCGGTGTAGATATTTCCATGTTCATACAGAAAGCGGTATAGATATTTCCATGTTCATACAGATAGCGGTGTATATATTTCCATGTTCATACAGATAGCAGTGTACATATTTCCATTTTCAAGCAGATAGCTCTGTATATATTTCCATGTTCAAATAGATAGCCGTGTAGATATTTCCATGTTCATAAAGATAGCGGTGTAGATAATTCCATGTTTATACAGATAGCGGTGAAAATGTATGCATGTTTACACAGATAGCGGTGTAGATATTTCCATGTTCATCCAGATGGCTGTGTAGATATATCCATGTTCATACAGATGGCGGTGAAGATATTTCCATGTTCATACAGATAGCGGTGTAGATATTTCCATGTTCATACAGATAGCGGTGTAGATATTTCCATGTTCATACAGATAGCGGTGCATGTATTTCCATGTTCATACAGATAGCGGTGTAGATATTTCCATGTTCACCCAGATGGCTGTGTAGATATTTCCATGTTCATACAGATAGCGGTGTAGATATTTCCATGTTCATACAGATAGCGGTGTAGATATTTCCATGTTCATCCAGATGGCTGTGTAGATATATCCATGTTCATACAGATGGCTGTGAAGATATTTCCATGTTCATACAGATAGCGGTGTAGATATTTCCATGTTCATACAGATAGCCGTGTAGATATTGCCATTTTCATACCGATAGCGGTGCTGATACTTCCATGTTTATACAGGTAGCGGTGTACATATTTCCGTGTTTATACAGATAGCGGTGTAGATATTTCCATGTTCATACAGATAGCGGTGTAGATATTTCCATGTTTATATAGATAGCGGTGTAGATATCTCCTTCTTAATACAGATGGCGGTGTAGATATTTCCATGTTCATACAGATGGCGGTGTAGATATTTCCATGTTTATAGAGGTAGCGGTGGAGTTATTTCCATGTGCAAAGAGATAGCTGTGTAGATATTTCCATTTATATGCAGATAGTTGTGTAGATATTTCCATTTTCATGCAGATAGCGGTGTAGATATTTCCATGTTCAGATAGCGGTGTAAATATTTCCATGTCCATACAGATAGCTGTGTAGATATTTCCATGTTTATACAGATAGCGGTGAAGATATATGCATGTTTACACAGATAGCGGTGTAGATATTTCCATGTTCATACAGACGGCTGTGTAGACATATCCATGTTCATACAGATAGCGGTGTAGATATTTCCATGTTCATCCAGATGGCTGTGTAGCTATTTCCATGTTCATACAGATAGTGGTGTAGATATTTCCATGTTCATACAGATAGCGGTGGAGATATTTCCATGTTCATCCAGATGTCTGTGTAGATATATCCATGTTCATACAGATAGCGGTGTAGATATTTCCATGTTCATACAGATAGTGGTGTAGATATTTCCATGTTCATACAGATAGCGGTGTAGCTATTTCCATGTTCATACAGATAGCGGTGTAGATATTTCCATGTTTATACAGATAGCGGTGAAGATGTATGCATGTTTACAAGGATAGCAGTGTAGATGTTTCCATGTTCATGCAGATAGCGGTGTAGATATTTCCATGTTCATACAGATAGCGGTGTATGTATTTCCATGTTCATACAGATAGCGGTGTAGATATTTCCATGTTCATCCAGATGGCTGTGTAGATATATCCATGTTCATACAGATAGCGGTGTAGATATTTCCATGTTCATCCAGATGGCTGTGTAGCTATTTCCATGTTCATACAGATAGTGGTGTAGATATTTCCATGTTCATACAGATAGCGGTGTAGGTAATTCCATGTTCATACAGATAACCGTGTAGATATTGCCATGTTCATACAGATAGCGCTGCTGATACTTCCATGTTTATACAGGTAGCGGTGTACATATTTCCGTGTTTATACAGGTAGCGGTGTAGATATTTCCATGTTCATACAGATAGCGTTGTAGATATTTCCATGTTTATACAGATAGCGGTGTAGATATCTCCTCCTTAATACAGATGGCGGTGTAGATATTTATATGTTCATACAGATGGCAGTGCAGATATTTCCATGTTCATACAGATGGTGGTGTAGATATTTCCATGTTTATAGAGATAGCGGTGTAGTTATTTCCATGTGCAAAGAGATAGCTGTGTAAATATTTCCATGTATATGCAGATAGCTTTGTAGATATTTCCATTCTCATGCAGATAGCGGTGTAGATATTTCCATGTTCAAACAGATAGCGGTGTAGATATTTCCATGTGCATACAGATAGCGGGGTAGATATTTCCATGTTTACACAGATAGCGGTGAAGACGTATGCATGTTTACACAGATAGCGGTGTAGATATTTTCATGTTCATCCAGATGGCTGTGTAGATATTTCCATGTTCATACAGATGGCGGTGAAGATATTTCCATGTTCATACAGATAGCGGTGTAGATATTTCCATGTTTATACAGATAGCGGTGTAGATATTTCCATGTTCATACGGATAGCAGTGTAGCTATTTCCATGTTGATTCAGATAGCGGTGCAGATATTTCCATGTTCATCCAGATGGCTGTGTAGATATATCCATGTTCATACAGATGGCGGTGAAGATATTTCCATGTTCATACAGATAGCGGTGTAGATATTTCCATGTTAATACAGATAGCGGTGCTGATATTTCCATGTTTATACAGGTAGCAGTGTAGATATTTCCTTGTTTATACAGAAAGCGGCATAGATATTTCCATGTTTATACAGATAGCGGTGTAGATATTTCCAAGTTTATACAGATAGCGGTGTAGATATCTCCATCTTAATACAGATGGCGGTGTAGATATTTATATGTTCATACAGATGTCGGTGCAGATATTTCCATGTTCATACAGATGGCGGTGTAGATATTTCCATGTTTATAGAGATAGCAGTGTAGTTATTTCCATGTGTAAAGAGATAGCTTTGTAGATATTTCCATGTATATGCAGATAGCTGTGTAGATATTTCCATTTTCATGCAGATAGCGGTGAAGATATATACATGTTTACACAGATAGCGGTGTAGATATTTCCATGTTCATACAGATAGCGGTGTAGATATTTCCATGTTCATACAGATAGCGGTGTAGATATTTCCATGTTCATACTGATAGCGGTGTAGATATTTCCATGTTCATACAGATAGCGGTGTAGATATTTCCATGTTCATACAGATAGCGGTGTAGATATTTCCATGTTCATCCTGATGGCTGTGTAGATATATCCATGTTCATACAGATGGCGGTAAAGATATTTCCATGTTCATACAGATAGCGGTGCAGATATTTCCATGTTCATACAGATAGCCGTGTAGATATTGCCATGTTTATACCGATAGCGGTGCTGATACTTCCATGTTTATACAGGTAGCGGTGTACATATTTCCATGTTTATACAGATAGCGGTGTAGATATTTCCATGTTCATACAGATAGCGGTGTAGATAATTCCATGTTCATAGAGATAGCGGTGTAGATATTTACATGTTCATACAGATAGCGGTGCTGATATTTCCATGTTTATACAGGTAGCGGTGTAGACATTTCCATGTTTATACAGATAGTGGTGTAGATATTTCCAAGTTTATACAGATAGCGGTGTAGATATCTCCATCTTAATACAGATGGCGGTGTAGATATTTATATGTTCATACAGATGGCGGTGCAGATATTTCCATGTTCATACAGATGGCAGTGTATATATTTACATGTTCATACAGATAGCGGTGTAGTTATTTCCATGTGTAAAGAGATAGCTGTGTAGATTTTCCCATGTATATGCAGATAGCTTTGTAGATATTTCCATTTTCAAGCAGATAGCGGTGTATATACTTCCCTATTCAAACTGATACCGGTGTAGATATTTCCATGTTCATACAGATAGTGGTGTAGATATTTCCATGTTCATACAGATAGCGGTGTAGCTATTTCCATGTTCATACAGATAGCGGTGTGGATATTTTCATGTTCATAGAGGTAGCGGTGTAGATATTTCCATGTTGATACAGATAGCGGTGTAGATATTTCCATGTTTATACAGATAGCGGTGTAGATATTTCCATGTTTATAGAGATAGCGGTGTAGTTATTTCCATGTGTAAAGAGATAGCTGTGTAGATATTTCCATGTTTATAGAGATAGCGGTGTAGTTATTTCCATGTGTAAAGAGATAGCTGTGTAGATATTTCCATGTTTATGCAGATAGCTGGGTAGATATTTCCATTTTCATGCAGATAGCGGTGTAGATACTTCCATGTTCAAACAGGTAGCGGTGTAGATATTTCCATGTTCGTACAGATAGCGGTGTAGATATTTCCATGTTTATACAGATAGCGGTGAATATGTATGCATGTTTACACACATAGCGGTGTAGATGTTTCCATGTTCATACAGATAGCGGTGTAGATATTTCCATGTTCATACAGATGGCTGTGTAGATATATCCATGTTCCTACAGAAGGCGGTGAAGATATTTCCATGTTCATACAGATGGCGGTGTAGATATTTCCATGTTCATACAGATAGCGGTGCTGATATTTCCATGTTTATACATGTAGCGGTGCAGATATTTCCATCTTTTTACAGATAGCGGTGTAGATATTTGCATGTTTATACTCATTGCGGTGTAGATATTTCCATGTTTATACAGATAGCGGTGTAGATATTTCCATATTTATGCAGATAGTGGTGTAGATATCTCCAACTTAATACAGATGGCGGTGTAGATATTTAGATGTTCATACAGATGGCGGTGCAGGTATTTCCATGTTCATACAGATGGCGGTGTAGATATTTCCATGTTCATACAGATAGCGGTGTATTTTTTTCCATGTGTAAAGGGATAGCTGTGTAGATATTTCCATGTATAAGCAGATAGCTGTGTAGATATTTCCATTTTCATGCAGATAGCGGTGTATATATTTCCCTGTTCAAACAGTTAGCGGTGTAGATATTTCTATGTTCATAAAGATAGCGGTGTAGATATTTCCATGTTTATACTGATAGCGGTGAAGATGTATGCATGTTTACACAGATAGCGGTGTAGATATTTCCATGTTCATCCAGATGGCTGTGTAGATAAATCCATGTTCATGCGGATAGCGGTGTAGATATTTCCATGTTCATACAGATAGCTGTGGAGATATTTCCATGTTCATCCAGATGGCTGTGTAGATATATCCATGTTCATACATATGGCGGTGAAGGTATTTCCATGTTCATACAGATAGCGGTGTAGATATTTCCATGTTCATACAGATAGTGGTGTAGATATTTCCATGTTCATACAGATAGCGGTGTAAGTATTTCCATGTTCATACAGATAGCGGTGTAGATATTTCCATTTTTAAGCAGATAGCGGTGTATATATTTCCCTGTTCAAACAGTTAGCGGTGTAGATATTTCCATGTTCTTAAAGATAGCGGTGTAGATATTTCCATGTTTATACAGATAGCGGTGAAGTTGTATGCATGTTTACACAGATAGCGGTGTAGGTATTTCCACGTTCATCCAGATGGCTGTGTAGTTATATCCATGTTCATACAGATGGCGGTGAAGTTATTTCCATGTTCATACAGATAGCGGTGTAGATATTTCCATGTTCATACAGATAGCGGTGTAGATATTTCCATGTTCATACAGATAGCGGTGTATGTATTTCCATGTTCATACAGATAGCCGTGTAGATATTTCCATGTTCATCCAGATGGCAGTGTAGATATTCCCATGTTCATACAGATAGCGGTGTAGATATTTCCATGTTCATACAGATAACGGTGTAGATATTTCCATATTCATCCAGATGGCTGTGTAGATATATCCATGTTCATACAGATGGCGGTGAAGACATTTCCATGTTCATACGGATAGCGGTGTAGATATTTCCATGTTCATACAGAATACCGTTTAGATATTGCCATGTTCATACCGATAGCGGTGCTGATACTTCCATGTTTATACAGGTAGCGGTGAACATATTTCCGTGTTTATACAGGTAGCGGTGTAGATATTTCCATGTTAATACAGATAGCGGTGTAGATATTTCCATGTTTATACAGATAGCGGTGTAGATATCTCCTTCTTAATACAGATGGCGGTGTAGATATTTCCATTTTCATACAGATGGCGGTGTAGATATTTCCATGTTTATAGAGATAGCGGTGTAGTTATTTCCATGTGCAAAGAGATAGCTGTGTAGATATTTCCATTTATATGCAGATAGTTGTGTAGATATTTCCATTTTCATGCAGATAGCGGTGTAGATATTTCCATGTTCAAACAGATAGCGGTGTAGATATTTCCATGTTCATACAGATAGCGGTGTAGATATTTCCATGTTTATACAGATAGCGGTGAAGATGTATGCATGTTTACACAGATAGCGGTGTAGATATTTCCATGTTCATACAGATAGCGGTGTAGATATTTCCATGTTCATCCAGACGGTTGTGTAGAGATATCCATGTTCATACAGATGGCGGTGAAGATATTTCCATGTTCATACAGATGGCTGTTTAGATATATCCATGTTCACACAGATGGCGGTGACGATATTTCCATGTTCATACAGATGGCGGTGTAGATATTTCCATGTTCATACAGATAGCGGTGCTGATATTTCCATGTTTATACAGGTATCGGTGTATATATTTCCATGTTTATACAGATAGCGGTGTAGATATTTCCAAGTTTATACAGATAGCGGTGTAGATATTTCCATGTTTATACAGATAGCGGTGTAGATATCTCCATGTTAATACAGATTGCGGTGTAGATATTTATATGTTCATACAGATGGCGGTGCAGATATTTCCATGTTCATACGGATGGCGGTGAAGATATTTCCATGTTCATACAGATGGCGGTGTAGAAACTTCCATGTTCATACTGATAGCGGTGCTGATATTTCCATGTTTATACAGGTAGCTGTGTAGATATTTCCATATTTATACAGATAGCGGTGTAGATATTTCCATGTTTATACACATAGCGGTGTAGATATTTCCATGTTTATACAGATAGCGGTGTAGATATTTCCATGTTTATGCAGATAGTTGTGTAGATGTCTCCATCTTAATACAGATGGCGGTGTAGATATTTAAATGTTCATTCAGATGGCTGTGTAGACATATCCATGTTCATACAGATGGCGGTGAAGGTATTTCCATGTTCATACAGATAGCGTTGTAGATATTTCCATGTTCATACAGATAGCGGTGTAGATATTTCCATGTTCATACAGATGGCTGTGTAGATATATCCATGTTCCTACAGATGGCGGTAAAGGTATTTCCATGTTCATACAGATGGCGGTGTAGTTATTTCCATGTTCATACAGATAGCGGGGCTGATATTTCCATGTTTGTACATGTAGCGGTTTATATATTTCCATGTTTATACAGATAGCGGTGTAGATATTTCCATGTTTATACACATAGCGGTGTAGATATTTCCATGTTCATACAGATAGCGGTGTATGTATTTCCATGTTCATACAGATAGCGTTGTAGATATTTCCATTTTCATGCAGATAGCGGTGTATATATTTTCCTGTTCAAACAGTTAGCGGTGTAGATATTTCCATGTTCATAAAGATAGCGGTGTAGATATTTCCATGTTTATACAGATAGCGGTGAAGTTGTATGCATGTTTACACAGATAGCAGTGTAGATATTTCCACGTTCATCCAGATGGCTGTGTCGATATATCCATGTTCATACAGATGGCGGTGAAGATATTTCCATGTTCATACAGATAGCGGTGTAGATTTCTCCATCTTAATACAGATGGTGGTGTAGGTATTTATATGTTCATACAGATGGCGGTGCAGATATTTCCATGTTCATACGGATGGCGGTGAAGATATTTCCATGTTCATACAGATGGCGGTGTAGAAACTTCCATGTTCATACTGATAGCGGTGCTGATATTTCCATGTTTATACAGGTAGCGGTGTAGATATTTCCATGTTTATACAGATAGCAGTGTAGATATTTCCATGTTTATACACATAGCGGTGTAGATATTTCCATGTCTATACAGATAGCGGTGTAGATATTTCCATGTTTATGCAGATAGTGGTGTAGATATCTCCATCTTAATACAGATGGCAGTGTAGATATTTAAATGTTCATACAGATGGCGGTGCAGATATTTCCATGTTCATACAGATGGCGGTGTAGATATTTCCATGTTCATACTGATAGCGGTGTAGTTATTTCCATGTGTAAAGAGATAGCTGTGTAGATATTTCCATGTATAAGCAGATAGCTGTGTAGATATTTCCGTTTTCATGCAGATAGCGGTGTAGATATTTCAATGTTCAAACAGTTAGTGGTGTAGATATTTCCCTGTTCAAACAGTTAGTGGTGTAGATATTTCCATTTTCATAAAGATAGCGGTGTAGATATTTCCATCTTTATACTGATAGCAGTGAAGATGTATGCATGTTTACAAAGATAGCGGTGTAGATATTTCCATGTTCATCCAGATGGCTGTGTAGATATATCCATGTTCATACTGATAGAGGTGTAGATATTTCCATGTTGATACAGATAGCGGTGCAGATATTTCCATGTTCATCCAGATGGCTGTGTAGATATATCCATGTTCATACTGATGGCGGTGAAGATATTTCCATGTTCATACAGATAGCGGTGTAGATATTTCCATGTTCATACAGATAGCGGTGTAGATATTTCCATGTTCATACAGATAGGGGTGTATGTATTTCCATGTTAATACAGATAGTGGTGTAGATATTTCCATTTTCATGCCGATAGCGGTGTATATATTTCCCTGTTCAAACAGTTAGCGGTGTAGATATGTCCATGTTCATAAAGATAGCGGTGTAGATATTTACATGTTTATACAGTTTGCGGTGAAGATGTATGCATGTTTTCACAGATATCGGTGTAGATATTTCCATGTTCATCCACATGGCTGTGTAGATATATCCATGTTCATACAGAAGGCGGTGAAGATATTTCCATGTTCATACAGATAGCGGTGTAGATATTTCCATGTTCATACCGATTGCGGTGTAGATATTTCCATGTTCATACAGATAGCGATGTATGTATTTCCATGTTCATACAGATAGCGGAGTAGATATTTCTATGTTTATACAGATAGCGGTGAAGATGTATGCATGTTTACAAGGATAGCAGTGTAGATGTTTCCATGTTCATGCAGAGAGCGGTGTAGATATTTCCATGTTCATCCAGATGGCTGTGTAGATATATCCATGTTCATACAGATGGCAGTGAAGATATTTCCATGTTCATACAGATAGCGGTGTAGATATTTCCATGTTCATACAGATAGCGGTTTAGATATTTCCGTGTTCATACCGATAGCGGTGCTGATATTTCCATGTTTATACAGGTAGCGATGTAGATATTTCCATGTTTGTACAGATAGCGGTGTAGATATTTCCATGTTTATACAGATAGCAGTGTAGATACTTCCATGTTTATACAGATAGCGGTGTACATATCTCCTTAATACAGACGGCGGTGTAGATATTTATATGTTCATACAGATGGCGGTGCAGATATTTCCATGTTCATACAGATAGCGGTGTAGATATTTCCATGTTCATACAGATAGCAGTGTAGTTATTTCCATGTGTAAAGAGTTAGCTGTGTAGATCTTCCCATGTATATTCAGATAGCTGTGTAGATATTTCCATTTTCATGCAGATAGCGGTGTATATATTTCCCTGTTCAAACAGATAGCGGTGTAGATATTTCCATGTTCATACAGATAGTGGTGTAGATATTTCCATGTTCATACAGATAGCGGTGTAGCTATTTCCATGTTCATACAGATAGCGGTGTGGATATTTCCATGTTCATAGAGATAGCGGTGTAGATATTTCCATGTTCATACAGATAGCGGTGCTGATATTTCCATGTTTATACTGGTAGCGGTGTAGATATTTCCTTGTTTATACAGATAGCGGTGAAGATGTATGCATGTTTACACATATAGCGTTGTACATATTTTCATGTTCATCCAGATGGCTGTGTAGATATTTCCATGTTCATACAGATAGCGGTGTAGATATTTCCATGTTCATCCAGATGGCTGTGTAGATATATCCATGTTCATACAGATGGCAGTGAAGATATTTCCATGTTCATACAGATAGCGGTGTAGATATTTCCATGTTCATACAGATAGCGGTGTAGCCATTTCCATGTTCATACCGATAGCGGTGCTGATATTTCCATGTTTATACATGTAGCGGTGTAGATATTTGCATGTTTATACAGATAGCGGTGTAGATATTTCCATGTTTATACAGATAGCAGTGTAGATATTTCCATGTTTATACAGATAGCGGTGTAGATATGTCTTTCTTAATACAGATGGCAGTGTAGATATTTATATGTTCATAGAGATGGCGGTGCAGATATTTCCATGTTCATACAGATGGCGGTGTAGATATTTCCATGTTCATACAGATAGCGGTGTAGTTATTTCCATGTGTAAAGAGATAGCTGTATAGATATTTCCATGTATATGCAGATAGCTGTGTAGATATTTCCATTTTCATGCAGATAGCGGTGTATATATTTCCCTGTTCAAACAGATAGCGGTGTAGATATTTCCATGTTCATACAGATAGTGGTGTAGATATTTCCATGTTCATACAGATAGCGGTGTAGATATTTCCATGTTCATCCAGATGTCTGTGTAGATATATCCATGTTCATACAGATAGCGGTGTAGATATTTCCATGTTCATACAGATAGTGGTGTAGATATTTCCATGTTCATACAGATAGCGGTGTAGCTATTTCCATGTTCATACAGATAGCGGTGTAGATATTTCCATGTTTATACAGATAGCGGTGAAGATGTATGCATGTTTACAAGGATAGCAGTGTAGATGTTCCCATGTTCATGCAGATAGCGGTGTAGATATTTCCATGTTCATACAGATAGCGGTGTATGTATTTCCATGTTCATACAGATAGCGGTGTAGATATTTCCATGTTCATCCAGATGGCTGTGTAGATATATCCATGTTCATACAGATAGCGGTGTAGATATTTCCATGTTCATCCAGATGGCTGTGTAGCTATTTCCATGTTCATACAGATAGTGGTGTAGATATTTCCATGTTCATACAGATAGCGGTGTAGGTATTTCCATGTTCATACAGATAGCCGTGTAGATATTGCCATGTTCATACCGATAGCGCTGCTGATACTTCCATGTTTATACAGGTAGCGGTGTACATATTTCCGTGTTTATACAGGTAGCGGTGTAGATATTTCCATGTTCATACAGATAGTGTTGTAGATATTTCCATGTTTATACAGATAGCGGTGTAGATATCTCCTCCTTAATACAGATGGCGGTGTAGATATTTATCTGTTCATACAGATGGCAGTGCAGATATTTCCATGTTCATACAGATGGTGGTGTAGATATTTCCATGTTTATAGAGATAGCGGTGTAGTTATTTCCATGTGCAAAGAGATAGCTGTGTAAATATTTCCATGTATATGCAGATAGCTTTGTAGATATTTCCATTCTCATGCAGATAGCGGTGTAGATATTTCCATGTTCAAACAGATAGCGGTGTAGATATTTCCATGTGCATACAGATAGCGGGGTAGATATTTCCATGTTTACACAGATAGCGGTGAAGACGTATGCATGTTTACACAGATAGCGGTGTAGATATTTTCATGTTCATCCAGATGGCTGTGTAAATATTTCCATGTTCATACAGATGGCGGTGAAGATATTTCCATGTTCATACAGATAGCGGTGTAGATATTTCCATGTTTATACAGATAGCGGTGTAGATATTTCCATGTTCATACGGATAGCAGTGTAGCTATTTCCCTGTTCATTCAGATAGCGGTGCAGATATTTCCATGTTCATCCAGATGGCTGTGTAGATATATCCATGTTCATACAGATGGCGGTGAAGATATTTCCATGTTCATACAGATAGCGGTGTAGATATTTCCATGTTAATACAGATAGCGGTGCTGATATTTCCATGTTTATACAGGTAGCAGTGTAGATATTTCCTTGTTTATACAGAAAGCGGCATAGATATTTCCATGTTTATACAGATAGCGGTGTAGATATTTCTAAGTTTATACAGATAGCGGTGTAGATATCTCCATCTTAATACAGATGGCGGTGTAGATATTTATATGTTCATACAGATGTCGGTGCAGATATTTCCATGTTCATACAGATGGCGGTGTAGATATTTCCATGTTTATAGAGATAGCAGTGTAGTTATTTCCATGTGTAAAGAGATAGCTTTGTAGATATTTCCATGTAAATGCAGATAGCTGTGTAGATATTTCCATTTTCATGCAGATAGCGGTGAAGATGTATACATGTTTACACAGATAGCGGTGTAGATATTTCCATGTTCATACAGATAGCGGTGTAGATATTTCCATGTTCATACAGATGGCTGTGTAGATATATCTATGTTCTTACAGATGGCAGAGAAGATATTTCCATGTTCATACAGATAGCGGTGTAGATATTTCCATGTTCATATTGATAGCGGTGTAGATATTTCCATGTTCATACAGATAGCGGTGTAGATATTTCCATGTTCATACAGATAGCGGTGTAGATATTTCCATGTTCATCCTGATGGCTGTGTAGATATATCCATGTTCATACAGATGGCGGTAAAGATATTTCCATGTTCATACAGATAGCGGTGCAGATATTTCCATGTTCATACAGATAGCCGTGTAGATATTGCCATGTTTATACCGATAGCGGTGCTGATACTTCCATGTTTATACAGGTAGCGGTGTACATATTTCCATGTTTATACAGATAGCGGTGTAGATATTTCCATGTTCATACAGATAGCGGTGTAGATAATTCCATGTTCATAGAGATAGCGGTGTAGATATTTACATGTTCATACAGATAGCGGTGCTGATATTTCCATGTTTATACAGGTAGCGGTGTAGACATTTCCATGTTTATACAGATAGTGGTGTAGATATTTCCAAGTTTATACAGATAGCGGTGTAGATATCTCCATCTTAATACAGATGGCGGTGTAGATATTTATATGTTCATACAGATGGCGGTGCAGATATTTCCATGTTCATACAGATGGCAGTGTATATATTTCCATGTTCATACAGATAGCGGTGTAGTTATTTCCATGTGTAAAGAGATAGCTGTGTAGATTTTCCCATGTATATGCAGATAGCTTTGTAGATATTTCCATTTTCAAGCAGATAGCGGTGTATATACTTCCCTGTTCAAACTGATACCGGTGTAGATATTTCCATGTTCATACAGATAGTGGTGTAGATATTTCCATGTTCATACAGATAGCGGTGTAGCTATTTCCATGTTCATACAGATAGCGGTGTGGATATTTCCATGTTCATAGAGGTAGCGGTGTAGATATTTCCATGTTGATACAGATAGCGGTGTAGATATTTCCATGTTTATACAGATAGCGGTGTAGATATTTCCATGTTTATAGAGATAGCGGTGTAGTTATTTCCATGTGTAAAGAGATAGCTGTGTAGATATTTCCATGTTTATAGAGATAGCGGTGTAGTTATTTCCATGTGTAAAGAGATAGCTGTGTAGATATTTCCATGTTTATGCAGATAGCTGGGTAGATATTTCCATTTTCATGCAGATAGCGGTGTAGATACTTCCATGTTCAAACAGGTAGCGGTGTAGATATTTCCATGTTCGTACAGATAGCGGTGTAGATATTTCCATGTTTATACAGATAGCGGTGAAGATGTATGCATGTTTACACACATAGCGGTGTAGATGTTTCCATGTTCATACAGATAGCGGTGTAGATATTTCCATGTTCATACAGATGGCTGTGTAGATATATCCATGTTCATACAGAAGGCGGTGAAGATATTTCCATGTTCATACAGATGGCGGTGTAGATATTTCCATGTTCATACAGATAGCGGTGCTGATATTTCCATGTTTATATATGTAGCGGTGCAGATATTTCCATCTTTTTACAGATAGCGGTGTAGATATTTGCATGTTTATACACATAGTTGTGTAGATATTTCCAAGTTTATACAGATAGCGGTGTAGATATCTCCATCTTAATACAGATGGCGGTGTAGATATTTATATGCTCATACAGATGGCGGTGCAGATATTTCCATGTTCATTCAGATGGCGGTGTAGATATTTCCATGTTTATAGAGATTGCGGTGAAGCTATTTCCATGTGTAAAGAAATAGCTTTGTAGATATTTCCATGTAGATGCAGAGTGCTGTGTAGATATTTCCATTTTCGTGCAGATAGCGGTGTAGATATTTCCATGTTGAAACAGATAGCTGTGTAGACATTTCCATGTTCATACAGATAGCGGTGTAGATATTTCCATGTTTATACAGATAGCGGTGAAGATGTATGCATGTTAACACAGATAGCGGTGTAGATATTTCCATGTTCATACAGATAGCGGTGTAGATATTTCCATATTCATCCAGATGGCTGTGTAGATATATACATGTTCATACAGATGGCGGTGAAGATATTTCCATGTTCATACAGATAGCGGTGTAGATATTTCCATTTTCATACAGATAGCGGTGTAGATATTTCCATGTTCATACATATAGCGGTGTAGATATTTCCATGTTCATCCAGATGGGTGTGTAGATAAATTCATGTTCATACAGATGGCGGTGAAGATATTTCCATGTTCATACAGATAGCGGTGTAGATATTTCCATGTTTATACAGATATCGGTGTAGATATTTCCATGTTTATACAGATAGCGGAGTAGATATCTCCATCTTAATACAGATGGCGGTGTAGATAATTATAAGATCATACAGATGGCGGTGCAGATATTTCCATGTTCATACAGATGGCGGTGTAGATATTTCCATGTTTATAGAGATAGCGGTGTAGTTATTTCCATGTGTAAAGAGATAGCTGTATAGGTATTTCCATGTATATGCAGATAGCTTTGTAGATATTTCCATTTTCATGCAGATAGCGGTGTAGATATTTCCATGTTCAAACAGATAGCGGTGTACATATTTCCATGTTCATACAGGTAGCAGTGTACATATTTCCATGTTTAAACAGATAGTGGTGAAGATGTATACATGTTTACACAGATAGCGGTGTAGATATTTCCATGCTCCTACAGATAGCAGTGTAGATATTTCCGTGTTCATCCAGATGGCTGTGTAGATATATCCATGTTCATACAGATGGCGGTGAAGATATTTCCATGTTCATACAGATAGCGGTGTAGATATTTCCATGTTCATACAGATAGCGGTGTAGATATTTCCATGTTCATACAGACAGCGGTTCTGATATTTCCATGTTCATCCAGATGGCTGTGTAGATATATCTATGTTCATACAGATGGTGGTGAAGATATATCCATGTTCATACAGATGTCGGTGTAGATATTTCCATGTTCATACAGATAGCAGTGTAGGTATTTCCATGTTAATACAGATAGCGGTGCTGATATTTCCATGTTTATACAGGTAGCGGTGTAAATATTTCCATGTTTATACAAATAGCGGTGTAGATATTTCCATGTTTATACAGATAGCGGTGTAGATATTTCCATGTTTATACAGATAGTGGTGTAGATATTTCCATGTTTATAGAGATAGCGGTGTAGTTATTTCCATGTGTAAAGAGATAGCTTTGTAGATATTTCCATGTATATGCAGATAGCTGTGTAGATATTTCTATTTTCATGCAGATAGCGGTGTAGATATTTCCATGTTCATACAGATAGCGGTGTAGATATTTCCATGTTCATACAGATAGCGGTGCTGATATTTCCATGTTTATACAGGTAGCGGTGTAGATATTTCCATGTTTATAGAGATAGCGGTGTAGATATTTCCATGTTTATACAGATAGCGGTTTAGATATTTCCATGTTTATACAGATAACGGTGTAGATATCTCCATCTTAATACAGATGGCGGTGTAGATATTTATATGTTCATACAGATGGCGGTGCAGATATTTCCATGTTCATACAGATGGTGGTGTAGATATTTCCATGTTTATAGAGATAGCGGTGTAGTTATTTCCATGGGTAAAGAAATAGCTTTGTAGATATTTCCGTGTATATGCAGATAGCTGGGTAAATATTTCCATTTTCATGCAGATAGCGGTGTAGATATTTCCATGTTCAAACAGATAGCGGTGCAGATATTTCCATGTTCATACAGATAGCTGTGTAGATATTTCCATGTTTAAACAGATAGTGGTGAAGATGTATACATGTTTACACAGATAGCGGTGTAGATATTTCCATGCTCATACAGATAGCGGTGTAGATACTTCCGTGTTCATCCAGATGGCTGTGTAGATATTTCCATGTTTAAACAGATAGTGGTGAAGATGTATACATGTTTACACAGATAGCGGTGTAGATATTTCCATGCTCATACAGATAGCGGTGTAGATACTTCCGTGTTCATCCAGATGGCTGTGTAGATATATCCATGTTCATACAGATGGCGGTGAAGATATTTCCATGTTCATACAGATAGCGGTGTAGATATTTCCATGTTCATACAGACAGCGGTGTAGATATTTCCATGTTCATACAGATAGTGGTGTAGATATCTCCATCTTAATACAGATGGCGGTGTAGCTATTTCCATGTTCATACAGATAGCGGTGTAGATATTTCCATGTTCATAGAGATAGCAGTGTAGATATTACCATGGTCATACAGATAGCGGTGCTGATATTTCCATGTTTATACAGGTAGCGGTGTAGATAATTCCATGTTTATACAGATAGCGGTGTAGATATTTCCATGTTCATACAGATAGCGGTGTAGATATTTCCATGTTTATACAGATAGCGGTGTATATATTTCCATGTTTATACAGATAGTGGTGTATGTATTTCCATGTTTACAGAGATAGCGGTGTAGTTATTTCCATGTGTAAAGAGATAGCTTTGTAGATATTTCCATGCATATGCAGATAGCTGTGTAGATATTTCCATTTTCATGCAGATAGCGGTGTAGATATTTCCATGTTCATACAGATAGCGGTGTAGTTATTTCCATGTTCATACAGATAGCGGTGCTGATATTTCCATGTTTATACAGGTAGCGGTGTAGATATTCCCATGTTGATACCGATAGCGATGTTGATATTTCCATGTTTATACAGATAGCGGTATAGATATTTCCATGTTTATACAGATAGCGGTGTAGATATCTCCATCTTAATACAGATGGCGGTGTAGATATTTATATGTTCATACAGATGGTGGTGCAGATATTTCCATGTTCATACAGATGGTGGTGTAGATATTTCCATGTTTATAGAGATAGCAGTGTAGTTATTTCCATGTGTAAAGAAGTAGCTTTGTAGATATTTCCGTGTATATGCAGATAGCTGTGTAAATATTTCCATTTTCATGCAGATAGCGGTGTAGATATTTCCATGTTCAAACAGTTAGCGGTGTAGATATTTCCATGTTCATACAGATAGCGGTGTAGATATTTCCATGTTTATACAGATAGCGGTGAAGATGTATGCATGTTTGCACAGATAGTGGTGTAGATATTTCCATGTTCATACAGATAGCGGTGTAAATATTTCCATGTTCATACAGATAGTGGTGTAGATATTTCCATGTTCATACAGATAGCGGTGTAGATATTTCCATGTTCATACAGATAGCTGTGTAGATATTTCCATGTACATCCAGATGGCTGTGTAGATATTTCCATGTTCATAGAGATAGCGGTGCTGATATTTCCATGTTGATACAGGTAGCGGTGTAGATATTTCCATGTTCATACAGATAGCGGTGTAGATATTTCCATGTTCATACAGATAGCGGTGTAGATATTTCCATGTTCATACAGATAGCGGTGTAGATATTTCCATGTGCATACAGATAGCGGTGTAGATATTTCCATGTTTATCCAGATGGGTGTGTAGATAAATCCATCTTCATACAGATGGCGGTGAAGATATTTCCATGTTCATACAGATAGCGGTGTAGATATTTCCATGTTTATAGAGATAGCGGTGTAGTTATTTCCATGTGTAAAGAGATAGCTGTATAGATATTTCCATGTATATGCAGATAGCTTTGTAGATATTTCCATTTTCATGCAGATAGCGGTGTAGATATTTCCATGTTCAAACAGATAGCGGTGTAGATATTTCCATGTTCATACAGATAGCTGTGTAGATATTTCCATGTTTAAACAGATAGTGGTGAAGATGTATACATGTTTACACAGATAGCGGTGTAGATATTTCCATGCTCATACAGATAGCGGTGTAGATATTTCCGTGTTCATCCAGATGGCTGTGTAGATATATCCATGTTCATACAGATGGCGGTGAAGATATTTCCATGTTCATACAGATAGTGGTGTAGATATTT
This sequence comes from Gorilla gorilla gorilla, assembly GCF_029281585.2. NCBI lineage: Eukaryota > Metazoa > Chordata > Mammalia > Primates > Hominidae > Gorilla > Gorilla gorilla. Next base: position 7,190,581 of record NC_073239.2, on the reverse strand, counting down.
CCATGTTTATAGAGATAGCGGTGTAGATATTTCCATGTTTATACAGAGAGTGGTGTATATATTTCCACGTTTACAGAGATAGCGGTGTAGTTATTTCCATGTGTAAAGAGATAGCTTTGTAGATATTTCCATGTATATGCAGATAGCTGTGTAGATATTTCCATTTTCATGCAGATAGCGGTGTAGATATTTCCATGTTCATACAGATAGCGGTGTAGATATTTCCATGTTCATACAGATAGCGGTGCTGATATTTCCATGTTTATACAGGTAGCGGTGTAGCTATTTCCATGTTCATACAGATAGCGGTGTAGATATTTCCATGTTCATCCAGATGGGTGTGTAGATAAATCCATGTTCATACAGATGGCGGTGAAGATATTTCCATGTTCATACAGATAGCGGTGTAGATATTTCCATGTTTATACAGATATCGGTGTAGATATTTCCATGTTTATACAGATAGCGGAGTAGATATCTCCATCTTAATACAGATGGCGGTGTAGATATTTATATGATCATACAGACGGCGTTGCAGATATTTCCATGTTCATACAGATGGCGGTGTAGATATTTCCATGTTTATAGAGATATCGGTGTAGTTATTTCCATGTGTAAAGAGATAGCTGTATAGATATTTCCATGTATATGCAGATAGCTTTGTAGATATTTCCATTTTCATGCAGACAGCGGTGTAGATATTTCCATGTTCAAACAGATAGCGGTGTAGATATTTCCATGTTCATACAGATAGCGGTGTAGATATTTCCATGTTCATACAGATAGCGGTGTAGATATTTCCATGTTCATCCAGAAAGCTGTGTAGATATATCAATGTTCATAAGGATGGCGATGAAGATATTTCCATGTTCATACAGATAGCGGTGTAGATATTTCCATGTTCATACAGATAGCGGTGTAGATATTTCCATGTTTATACAGATAGCGGTGTAGACATTTCCAAGTTTATACAGATAGTGGTGTAGTTATCTCCATCTTAATACAGATGGCGGTGTAGATATTTATATGTTCATTCAGATGACGGTGCAGATATTTCCATGTTCATACAGATGGTGGTGTAGATATTTCCATGTTCATACAGATAGCGGTGTAGTTATTTCCATGTGTAAAGAGATAGCTGTGTAGATATTCCCATGTATATGCAGATAGCTGTGTAGATATTTCCATTTTCAAACAGATAGCGGTGTATATACTTCCCTGTTCAAACAGATAGCGGTGTAGATAGTTCCATGTTCATACAGATAGTGGTGTAGATATTTCCATGTTCATACAGATAGCGGTGTAGATATTTCCGTGTTCATACCGATAGCGGTGCTGATATTTCCATGTTCATACATGTAGCGGTGTAGATATTTCCATGTTTATACAGATAGCGGTGTAGATATTTCCATGTTTATACAGATAGCAGTGTAGATATTTCCATGTTTATACAGATAGCGGTGTAGATATCTCCATCTTAATACAGATGGCGGTGTAGATATTTATATGTTCATACAGATGGCGGTGCAGATATTTCCATGTTCATACAGATGGCGGTGTAAATATTTCCATGTTCATACAGATAGCAGTGTAGTTATTTCCATGTGTAAAGAGATAGCTGTGTAGATATTTCCATTTATATGCAGATAGCTGTGTAGATATTTCCATTTTCATGCAGATAGCGGTGTATATATATCCCTGTTCAAACAGATAGCGGTGTAGATATTTCCATGTTCATACAGATAGAAGTGTAGATATTTCCATGTTCATACAGATAGTGGTGTAGATATTTCCATGTTCATACAGATAGCGGTGTAGCTATTTCCATGTTCATACAGATAGCGGTGTAGATATTTCCATGTTCATAGAGACAGCGGTGTAGATATTTACATGTTCATACAGATAGCGGTGCTGATATTTCCATGTTTATACAGGTTGCAGTGTAGATATTTCCATGTTTATACAGATACTGATGTAGATATTTCCATGTTTGTACAGATAGCGGTGTAGATATTTCCATGTTTATACAGATAGCAGTGTAGATATTTCCATGTTTATACAGATATCGGTGTAGATATCTCCTTAATACAGATGGCGGTGTAGATATTTATATGTTCATACAGATGGCGGTGCATATATTTCCATGTTCATACAGATGGCGGTGTAGATATTTCCATGTTCATACAGATAGCGGTGTAGTTATTTCCATGTGTAAAGAGATAGCTGTGTAGATCTTCCCATGTATATTCAGATAGCTGTGTAGATATTTCCATTTTCATGCAGATAGCGGTTTATATATTTCCCTGTTCAAACAGATAGCGGTGTAGATATTTCCATGTTCATACAGATAGTGGTGTAGATATTTCCATGTTCATACAGATAGCGGTGTAGCTATTTCCATGTTCATACAGATAGCGGTGTGGATATTTCCATGTTCATAGAGATAGCGGTGTAGATATTTCCATGTTCATACAGATAGCGGTGCTGATACTTCCATGTTTATACTGGTAGCGGTGTAGATATTTCCATGTTTATACAGATAGCGGTGAAGATGTATGCATGTTTACACATATAGCGTTGTACATATTTTCATGTTCATCCAGATGGCTGTGTAGATATTTCCATGTTCATACAGATAGCGGTGTAGATATTTCCATGTTCATCCAGATGGCTGTGTTGATATATCCATGTTCATACAGATGGCAGTGAAAATATTTCCATGTTCATACAGATAGCGGTGTAGATATTTCCATGTTCATACAGATAGCGGTGTAGATATTTCCGTGTTCATACCGATAGCGGTGCTGATATTTCCATGTTTATACAGGTAGCGGTGTAGATATTTCCATGTTTATACAGATAGCGGTGTAGATATTTCCATGTTTATACAGATAGCAGAGTAGATATTTCCATGTTTATACAGATAGCGGTGTAGATATCTCTTTCTTAATAGAGATAGCAGTGTAGATATTTATATGTTCATAGAGATGGCGGTGCAGATATTTCCATGTTCATACAGATGGCGGTGTAGATATTTCCATGTTCATACAGATAGCGGTGTAGTTATTTCCATGTGTAAAGAGATAGCTGTATAGATATTCCCATGTATATGCAGATAGCTGTGTATATATTTCCATTTTCATTCAGATAGCGGTGAATATATATTCCCCTGTTCAAACAGATAGCGGTGTAGATATTTCCATGTTCATACAGATAGTGGTGTAGATATTTCCATCTTCATACAGATAGCGGTGTAGATATTTCCATGTTCATCCAGATGGCTGTCTAGATATATCCATGTTCATACAGATAGCGGTGTAGATATTTCCATGTTCATACAGATAGTGGTGTAGATATTTCCATGTTCATACAGATAGCGGTGTAGCTATTTCCATGTTCATACAGATAGCGGTGTAGATATTTCCATGTTTATACAGATAGCCGTGAAGATGTATGCATGTTTACAAGGATAGCAGTGTAGATGTTTCCATGTTCATGCAGATAGCGGTGTAGATGTTTCCATGTTCATACAGATAGCGGTGTAGATATTTCCATGTTCATCCAGATGGCTGTGTAGATATATCCATGTTCATACAGATAGCGATGTAGATATTTCCATGTTCATCCAGATGGCTGAGTAGCTATTTCCATGTTCATACAGATAGTGGTGTAGATATTTCCATGTTCATACAGATAGCGGTGTAGATATTTCCATGTTCATACAGATAGCCGTGTAGATATTGCCATGTTCATACCGATAGCGCTGCTGATACTTCCATGTTTATACAGATAGCGGTGTACATATTTCCGTGTTTATACAGGTAGCGATGTAGATATTTCCATGTTCATTCAGATTGCGGTGTATATATTTCCATGTTTATACAGATAGCGGTATAGATATCTCCTTCTTAATACAGATTCCGGTGTAGATATTATATGTTCACACAGATGGCATTGCAGATATTTCCATGTTAATACAGATGGTGGTGTAGATATTTCCATGTTTATAGAGATAGCGGTGTAGTTATTTCCATGTGCAAAGAGATAGCTGTGTAAATATTTCCATGTATATGCAGATAGCTGTGTAGATATTTCCATTTTCATGCAAATAGCGGTGTAGATATTTCCATGTTCAAACAGATAGCGGTGTAGATATTTCCATGTTCATACAGATAGCGGTGTGGATATTTCCATGTTTATACAGATAGCGGTGAAGATGTATGCATGTTTAAACAGACAGCGGTGTAGATATTTTCATGTTCATACAGATAGCGGTGTAGATATTTCTATGTTCATCCAGACGGCTGTGTAGACATATCCATGTTCATATAAATGGCGGTGAAGATATTTCCATGTTCATACAGATGACTGTGTAGATATATCCATGTTCATACAGATGGCGGTGAAGATTTCTCCATGTTCATACAGATGGCGGTGTAGATATTTCCATGTTCATACAGATAGCGGGGCTGATATTTCCATGTTTATACAGGTAGCAGTGTAGATATTTCCATGTTTATACAGATAGCGGTGTAGATATTTCCATGTTTATACACATAGCGGTGTAGATAGTTCCATGTTTATACAAATAGCGGTGAAGATATCTCCATCTTAATACAGATGGCGGTGTAGATATTTATATGTTCATACTGATGGCGGTGCAGATATTTCCATGTTCATACAGATGGCGGTGAAGATATTTCCATGTTCATACAGATGGCATTGTAGATACTTCCATGTTCATACTGATAGTGGTGCTGATATTTCCATGTTTATACAGGCAGCGGTGTAGATATTTCCATGTTTATACAGATAGCGGTGTAGATATTTCCATGTTTATACACATAGCGGTGTAGATATTTCCATGTTTATACAGATAGCGGTGTAGATATCTCCTTCTTAATACAGATGGCGGTGTAGATATTTATATGTTCATACAGATGGCGGTGCAGATATTTCCATGTTCATACAGATGCAGGTGTAGATATTTCCATGTTTATAAAGATAGCGGTGTAGTTATTTCCATGTGTAAAGAGATAGCTGTGTTGATATTTCCATGTAATTTCAGATAGCTTTGTAGATATTTCCATTTTCATGCAAATAGCGGTGTAGATATTTCCATGTTCAAACAGATAGCGGTGTAGATATTTCCATGTTCATACAGATAGCATTGTGGATATTTCCATGTTTATACAGATATCGGTGAAGGTGTATGCATGTTTACACAGATTGCGGTGTAGATATTTCCATGTTCATACAGATAGCGGTGTAGATATTTCCATGTTCATACAGATGGCGGTGTAGATATTTCCATGTTCATGCAGATAGAGGGGCTGATATTTCCATGTTTATACAGGTAGCAGTGTAGATATTTCCATGTTTATACGGATAGCGGTGTAGATATTTCCATGTTTATACACATAGCGGTGTAGATATTTCCATGTTTATACAGATAGCGGTGTAGATATCTCCATCTTAATACAGATGGCAGTGTAGATATTTATATGTTCATACAAATGGCGGTGCAGATATTTCCATGTACATACAGATGGCGGTGAAGATATTTCCATGTTCATACAGATGGCGGTGTAGATACTTCCATGTTAATACTGATAGCGGTGCTGATATTTCCATGTTTATACAGGTAGCGGTGAAGATATTTCCATGTTTATACAGATAGCGGTGTAGATATGTCCATGTTTATACAGATAGCGGCATAGATATTTCCAGGTTTATACAGATAGCAGTGAAGATATCTCCATCTTAATACAGATGGCGGTGTAGATATTTATATGTGCATACAGATAGTGGTGCTGATATTTCCATGTTTATACAGGTAGCCGTGTAGATATTTCCATGCTTATACAGATAGCGGTGTAGGTTTTTCCAAGTTTATACAGATAGCGGTTTAGATATTTCCATCTTAATACAGATGGTGGTGTAGAAATTTATATGTTCATACAGATGGCGGTGCAGATATTTCCATGTTCATACAGATGGCGGTGTAGATATTTCCATGTTTATAGACATAGCAGTGTAGTTATTTCCATGTGTAAAGAGATAGCTTTGTAGATATTTCCATTTATATGCAGATAGCTGTGTAGATAATTCCATTTTCATGCAGATAGCGGTGAAGATGTATGCATGTTTACACAGATAGCGGTGTAGATATTTCCATGTACATACAGATTGCGGTGTAGATATTTCCATGTTCATCCAGATGGCTGTGTAGATATATCCATGTTCATACAGATGGCGTTGAAGATATTTCCATGTTAATACACATAGCGGTGTATATATTTCCATGTTCATAAAGATAGCGGTGTAGATATTTCCATGTTTATACAGATAGCGGTGTAGATATCTCCTTCTTTATACAGATGGCAGTGGAGATATTTATATGTTCATACAGATGGCGGTGCAGATATTTCCATGTTCATACAGATGGCGGTGTAGATATTTCCATGTTTATAGAGATAGCGGTGTAGATATTTCCATGTGTAAAGAGATAGCTGTGTAGATATTTCCATGTATATGCAGATATCTGTGTAGATATTTCCATTTTCATGCAGATAGCGGTGTAGATATTTCCATGTTCAAATAGATAGCAGTGTAGATATTGCCATGTTCATACAGATAGCGGTGTAGATATTTCCATGTTTATACAGATAGCGGTGAAGATGTATGCATGTTTACACAGATAGCGGTGTAGATATTTCCATATTCATACAGATAGCGGTGTAGATATTTCCATGTTCATCCAGATGGCTGTGTAGACATATCCATTTTCATACAGATGGCGTTGAAGATATTTCCATGTTCATACAGATAGCGGTGTAGATATTTCCATGTTCATACAGATAGCGGGTTAGATATTTCCATGTTCATACATATGGCTGTGTAGATACATCCATGTTCATACAGATGGCGGTGAAGATATTTCCATGTTCATACAGATGGCGGTGTAGATATTTCCCTGTTCCTACACATAGCGGTGTAGATATTTCCATGTTCATACCGATAGCGGTGCTGTTATTTCCATGTTTATACAGGTAGCGGTGTAGATATTTCCATGTTCATACAGATAGCGGTGTAGATATTTAAATGTTTATACAGACAGCAGTGTAGATATTTCCTTGTATATACAGATAGCGGTGTAGATTTCTCCTTCTTAATACAGACGGCGGTGTAGATGTTTATATGTTCATGCAGATGGCGGTGCAGATATTTCCATGTTCATACAGATGGCGGTGTAGATATTTCCATGTTCATACAGATAGAGGTGTAGATATTTCCATGTTCATACAGATAGCGGTGTATATATTTCCATGTTCATACAGATAGAGGTGTAGATATTTCCATGTTCATACAGATAGCGGTGTAGATATTTCCATGTTCATACAGATAGCGGTGCTGATATTTCAATGTTTATACAGGTAGCGGTTTAGATATTTCCATGTTTATACAGATAGCGGTGTAGATATCTCCATCTTAATACAGATGGCGGTGTAGATATTTATATGTTCATACAGATGGCGGTGCAGATATTCCCATGTTAATACAGATGGCGGTGTAGATATTTCCATGTTCATACAGATAGCGGTGTAGTTTTTTCCATGTGTAAAGAGATAGCTGTGTAGATATTTCCATGTATATGCAGATAGCTGTGTAGATATTTCCATTTTCATGAAGATAGCGGTGTATATATTTCCATGTTCAAACAGATAGCGGTGTAGATATTTCCATGTTTATACAGATAGCGGTGAAGATGTATGCATGTCTACACAGATAGCAGTGTAGATATTTCCATGTTCATCCAGATGGCTGTGTAGATATATCCATGTTCATACAGATAGCGGTGTAGATATTTCCATGTTCATACAGATAGCGGTGTAGATATTTCCATGTTCATCCAGATGGCTGTGTAGATATATCCATGTTCATACAGATAGCGGTGTAGATATTTCCATGTTCATACAGATAGTGGTGTAGATATTTCCATGTTCATAAAGATAGTGGTGTAGCTATTTCCATGTTCATACAGATAGCGGTGTAGATATTTCCATGTTCAAAGAGATAGCGGTGTAGATATTTCCATGTTCATACAGATAGCTGTGCTGATATTTCCATATTTAAACAGGTAGCGGTGTAGATATTTCCATGTTTATACAGACAGTGGTGTAGATATTTCCATGTTTATACAGATAGCGGTGTAGATATTTCCAAGTTTATACAGATAGATGTGTAGATATCTCCATCTTAATACAGATGGTGGTGTAGATATTTATATGTTCATACAGATGGCGGTGCAGATATTTCCGTGTTCATATAGATGGCCGTGTAGATATTTCCATGTTTATAGAGATAGCGGTGTAGTTATTTCCATGTGTAAAGAGATAGCTTTGTAGATATTTCCATGTGTATGCAGATAGCTGTGTAGATATTTCCATGTTCATCCAGATGGCTGTGTAGATATATCCATGTTCATACAGATAGCGGTGTAGATATTTCCATGTTCATACAGATAGTGGTGTAGATATTTCCATGTTCATAAAGATAGTGGTGTAGCTATTTCCATGTTCATACAGATAGCGGTGTAGATATTTCCATGTTCATACAGATAGCGGTGTAGATATTTCCATGTTCATACAGATGGCTGTGTAGATATATCCATGTTCATACAGATAGCGGTGTAGATATTTCCATGTTCATGCAGATAGTGGTGTAGATATTTCCATGTTCATACAGATAGTGGTGTAGATATTTCCATGTTCATACAGATAGCGTTGTAGATATTTCCATGTTCAAAGAGATAGCGGTGTAGATATTTCCATGTTCATACAGATAGCTGTGCTGATATTTCCATGTTTATACAGGTAGCGGTGTAGATATTTCCATGTTTATACAGATAGTGGTGTAGATATTTCCATGTTTATACAGATAGCGGTGAAGATATTTCCATGTTCATACAGATAGCGGTGTAGATATTTCCGTGTTCATACCGATAGCGGTGCTGATATTTCCATGTTTATACATGTAGCGGTGTAGATATTTCCATGTTTATACAGATAGCGGTGTAGGTATTTCCATGTTTATACAGATAGCAGTGTAGATATTTCCATGTTTATACAGATAGCGGTGTAGATATCTCCTTAATACAGATGGCGGTGTAGATATTTATATGTTCATACAGATGGCGGTGCAGATATTTCCATGTTCATACAGATGGCGGTGTAGATATTTCCATGTTCATACAGATAGCAGTGTAGTTATTTCCAAGTGTAAAGAGATAGCTGTGTAGATATTTCCATTTATATGCAGATAGCTGTGTAGATATTTAAATTTTCATGCAGATAGCGGTATATATATTTCCCTGTTCAAACAGATAGCGGTGTAGATATTTCCATGTTCATACAGATAGAGGTGTAGATATTTCCATGTTCATACAGATAGTGGTGTAGATATTTCCATGTTCATACAGATAGCGGTGTAGCTATTTCCATGTTCATACAGATAGCGGTGTAGATATTTCCATGTTCATAGAGATAGCGGTGTAGATATTTACATGTTCATACAGATAGCGGTGCTGATATTTCCATGTTTATACAGGTTGCGGGGTAGATATTTCCATGTTTATACAGATACTGATGTAGATATTTCCATGTTTATTCAGATAGCGGTGAAGATATTTCCAAGTTTATACAGATAGCGGTGTAGATATCTCCATCTTAATACAGATGGCGGTGTAGATATTTAAATGTTCATACAGATGGCGGTGCAGATATTTCCATGTTCATATAGATGGCGGTGTAGATATTTCCATGTTTATAGAGATAGCGGTGTAGTTATTTCCATGTTTAAAGAGATAGCTTTCTAGATATTTCCAAGTGTATGCAGATAGCTGTGTAGATATTTCCATTTTCATGCAGATAGCGGTGTAGATATTTCCATGTTCAAACAGATAGCGGTGTAGATATTTCAATGTGCATACAGATAGCGGTGTAGATATTTCCATGTTTATACAGATAGCGGTGAAGTTTTATGCATGTTTACAAGGATAGCAGTGTAGATGTTTCCATGTTCATGCAGATAGCGGTGTAGATATTTTCATGTTCATCCAGATGGCATTGTAGATATATCCATGTTCATACAGATGGCAGTGAAGATATTTCCATGTTCATACAGATAGCGGTGTAGATATTTCAATGTTCATACAGATAGCGGTTTAGGTATTTCCGTGTTCATACCGATAGCGGTGCTGATATTTCCATGTTTATACAGGTAGCGATGTAGATATTTCCATGTTTGTACAGATAGCGGTGTAGATATTTCCATGTTTATACAGATAGCAGTGTAGATATTTCCATGTTTATACAGATATCGGTGTAGATATCTCCTTAATACAGATGGCGGTGTAGATATTTATATGTTCATACAGATGGCGGTGCAGATATTTCCATGTTCATACAGCTGGCGTTGTAGATATTTCCATGTTCATACAGGTAGCGGTGTAGTTATTTCCATGTGTAAAGAGATAGCTGTGTAGATCTTCCCATGTATATTCAGATAGCTGTGTAGATATTTCCATTTTCATGCAGATAGCGGTTTATATATTTCCCTGTTCAAACAGATAGCGGTGTAGATATTTCCATGTTCATACAGATAGTGGTGTAGATATTTCCATGTTCATACAGATAGCGGTGTAGCTATTTCCATGTTCATACAGATAGCCGTGTAGATATTGCCATGTTCATACCGATAGCGCTGCTGATACTTCCATGTTTATACAGGTAGCGGTGTACATATTTCCGTGTTTATGCAGGTAGCGGTGTAGATATTTCCATGTTCATACAGATAGCGGTGTAGATATTTCCATGTTTATACAGATAGCGGTGTAGATATCTCCTTCTTAATACAGATGGCGGTGTAGGTATTTATATGTTCACACAGATGACAGTGCAGATATATTCATGTTAATACAGATGGTGGTGTAGATATTTCCATGTTTATAGAGATAGCGGTGTAGTTATTTCCATGTGCAAAGAGATAGCTGTGTAAATGTTTCCATGTATATGCAGATATCTTTGTAGATATTTCCATTTTCATGCAGATAGCGGTGTAGATATTTCCATGTTCAAACAGATAGCGGTGTAGATATTTCCATGTTCATACAGATAGCGGTGTGGATATTTCCATGTTTTTACAGATAGCGGTGAAGCTGTATGCATGTTTACACAGATAGCCGTGTAGATATTTTCATGTTCATACAGATAGCGGTGTAGATATTTCCATGTTCATCCAGACGGCTGTGTAAACATATCCATGTTCATACAGATGGCGGTGAAGATATTTCCATGTTCATACAGATGGCTGTGTAGATATATCCATGTTCATACAGATGGCGGTGAAGATTTTTCCATGTTCATACAGATAGCGGTGTAGATATTTCCATGTTCATACAGATAGCGGTGTAGATATTTCCATGTTTATACAGATAGCGGTGTAGATATCTCCTTCTTTATAGAGATGGCGGTGGAGATATTTATATGTTCATACAGATGGCGGTGCTGATATTTCCATGTTCATACAGATGGCGGTGTACATATTTCCATGTTTATAGAGATAGCGGTGTAGATATTTCCATGTGCAAAGAGATTGCTGTGTAGATATTTCCATGTATATGCAGATATCTGTGTAGATATTTCCATTTTCATGCAGATAGCGGTGTAGATATTTCCATGTTCAAATAGATAGCAGTGTAGATATTTCCATGTTCATACAGATAGCGGTGTACATATTTCCATGTTCATACAGATAGCGGTGTAGATATTTCCGTGTTCATACCGATAGTGGTGCTGATATTTCCATATTTATACATGTAGCGGTGTAGATATTTCCATGTTTATACAGATAGCGGTGTAGATATTTCCATGTTTATACAGATAGCAGTGTAGATATTTCCATGTTTATACAGATAGCGGTGTAGATATCTCCTTTATACCGATGGCGGTGTAGATATTTATATGTTCATACAGATGGCGGTGCAGATATTTCCATGTTCATACAGATGGCGGTGTAGATAATTCCATGTTCACACAGATAGCAGTGTAGTTATTTCCAAGTGTAAAGAGATAGCTGTGTAGATATTTCCATTTATATGCAGATAGCTGTGTAGATATTTCCATTTTCATGCAGATAGCGGTGTATATATTTCCCTGTTCAAACAGATAGCGGTGTAGATATTTCCATGTTCATACAGATAGAGGTGTAGATATTTCCATGTTCATACAGATAGTGGTGTAGATATTTCCATGTTCATACAGACAGCGGTGTAGCTATTTCCATGTTCATACAGATAGCGGTGTAGATATTTCCATGTTCATAGAGATAGCGGTGTAGATATTTACATGTTCATACAGATAGCGGTGCTGATATTTCCATGTTTATACAGGTTGCGGTTTAGATATTTCCATGTTTATACAGATACTGATGTAGATATTTCCACGTTTATTCAGATAGCGGTGTAGATATTTCCAAGTTTATACAGATAGCGGTGTAGATATCTCCATCTTAATACAGATGGCGGTGTAGATATTTATATGTTCATACAGATGGCGGTGCAGACATTTCCATGTTCATATAGATGGCGGTGTAGATATTTCCACGTTTATAGAGATAGCGGTGTAGTTATTTCCATGTGTAAAGAGATAGCTTTGAAGATATTTCCAAGTGTATGCAGATAGCTGTGTAGATATTTCCATTTTGAAGCAGATAGCGGTGTAGATATTTCCATGTTCAAACAGATAGCGGTGTAGATATTTCCATGTGCATACAGATAGCGGTGTAGATATTTCCATGTTTATACAGATAGCAGAGTAGATATTTCCATGTTTATACAGATAGCGGTGTAGATATCTCTTTCTTAATACAGATGGCAGTGTAGATATTTATATGTTCATAGAGATGGCGGTGCAGATATTTCCATGTTCATACAGATGGCGGTGTAGATATTTCCATGTTCATGCAGATAGCGGTGTAGTTATTTCCATGTGTAAAGAGATAGCTGTATAGATATTTCCATGTATATGCAGATAGCTGTGTAGATATTTCCATTTTCATGCAGATAGCGGTGTATATATTCCCCTGTTCAAACAGATAGCGGTGTAGATATTTCCATGTTCATACAGTTAGTGGTGTAGATATTTCCATGTTCATACAGATAGCGGTGTAGATATTTCCATGTTCATCCAGATGGCTGTGTAGTTATATCCATGTTCATACAGATAGCGGTGTAGATATTTCCATGTTCATACAGATAGTGGTGTAGATATTTCCATGTTCATACAGATAGCGGTGTAGCTATTTCCATGTTCATACAGATAGCGGTGTAGATATTTCCATGTTTATACAGATAGCGGTGAAGATGTATGCATGTTTACAAGGATAGCCGTGTAGATGTTTCCATGTTCATGCAGATAGCGGTGTAGATATTTCCATGTTCATACAGATAGCGGTGTAGATATTTCCATGTTCATACAGATAGCGGTGTAGATATTTCCATGTTCATCCAGATGGCTCTGTAGATATATCCATGTTCATACAGATAGCGGTGTAGATATTTCCATGTTCATCCAGATGGCTGTGTAGCTATTTCCATGTTCATACAGATAGTGGTGTAGATATTTCCATGTTCATACAGATAGCGGTGTAGATATTTCCGTGTTCATACAGATAGCCGTGTAGATATTGCCATGTTCATACCGATAGCGCTGCTGATACTTCCATGTTTATACAGGTAGCGGTGTACATATTTCCGTGTTTATACAGGTAGCGGTGTAGATATTTCCATGTTCATACAGATAGCGGTGTAGATATTTCCATGTTTATACAGATAGCGGTGTAGATATCTCCTTCTTAATACAGATGGCGGTGTAGATATTTATATGTTCACACAGATGGCAGTGCAGATATTTCCATGTTAATACAGATGGTGGTGTAGATATTTCCATGTTTATAGAGATAGCGGTGTAGTTATTTCCATGTGCAAAGAGATAGCTGTGTAAATATTTCCATGTATATGCAGATAGATTTGTAGATATTTCCATTTTCATGCAGATAGCGGTGTAGATATTTCCATGTTCAAACACATAGCGGTGTAGGTATTTCCATGTTCATACAGATAGCGGTGTGGATATTTCCATGTTTTTACAGATAGCGGTGAAGATGTATGCATGTTTACACAGATAGCGGTGTAGATATTTTCATGTTCATACAGATAGCGGTGTAGATATTTCCATGTTCATCCAGACGGCTGTGTAGACATATCCATGTTCATACAGATGGCGGTGAAGATATTTCCATGTTCATACAGATGGCTGTGTAGATATATCCATGTTCATACAGATGGCGGTGAAGATTTTTCCATGTTCATACAGATGGCGGTGTAGATATTTCCATGTTCATACAGATAGCGGGGCTGATATTTCCATGTTTATACAGGTAGCAGTGTAGATATTTCCATGTTTATACAGATAGCGGTGTAGATATTTCCATGTTTATACACATAGCGGTGTAGATAGTTCCATGTTTATACAGATAGCGGTGTAGATATCTCCATCTTAATACAGATGGCGGTGTAGATATTTATATGTTCATACTGATGGCGGTGCAGATATTTCCATGTTCATACAGATGGCGGTGAAGATATTTCCATGTTCATACAGATGGCGTTGTAGATACTTCCATGTTCATACTGATAGCGGTGCTGATATTTCCATGTTTATACAGGTAGCGGTGTAGGTATTTCCATGTTTATACAGATAGCGGTGTAGATATTTCCATGTTTATACACATAGCGGTGTAGATATTTCCATGTTTATACAGATAGCGGTGTAGATATCTCCATCTTAATACAGATGGCGGTGTAGATATTTATATGTTCATTCAGATGGTGGTGCAGATATTTCCATGTTCATACAGATGGCGCTGTAGATATTTCCATGTTCATACAGATAGCGGTGTAGTTATTTCCATGTGTAAAGAGATAGCTGTGTAGATATTTCCATGTATATGCAGATAGCTGTGTAGACATTTCCATTTTCATGCATATAGCGGTGTATATATTTTCCTGTTCAAACAGTTAGCGGTGTAGATATTTCCATGTTCATACAGATGGCGGTATAGATATTTCCATGTTCATACAGATAGCGGTGTAGATATTTCCATGTTCATACAGATAGCGGTGTATGTATTTCCATGTTCATACAGATAGCGGTGTAGATATTTCCATGTTCATCCAGATGGCTGTGTAGATATATCCATGTTCATTCAGATAGCGGTGTAGATATTTCCATGTTCATCCAGATGGCTGTGTAGCTATTTCCATGTTTATACAGATAGTGGTGTAGATATTTCCATATTCATACAGATAGCGGTGTAGATATTTCCATGTTCATACAGATAGCCGTGTAGATATTGCCATGTTCATACCGATAGCGGTGCTGATACTTCCATGTTTATACAGGTAGCGGTGTAGATATTTCCGTGTTTATATAGGTAGCGGTGTAGATATTTCCATGTTCATACAGATAGCGGCGTAGATATTTCCATGTTTATATAGATAGCGGTGTAAATATCTCCTTCTTAATACAGATGGCGGTGTAGATATTTATATGTTCATACAGATGGCGGTGCAGATATTTCCATGTTCATACAGATGGTGGTGTAGATATTTCCATGTTTATAGAGATAGCGGTGTAGTTATTTCCATGTGCAAAGAGATAGCTGTGTTGATATTTCCATGTAAATGCAGATAGCTGTGTAGATATTTCCATTTTCATGCAAATAGCGGTGTAGATATTTCCATGTTCAAACAGATAGCGGTGTAGATATTTCCATGTTCATACAGATAGCGGTGTGGATATTACCATGTTTATACAAATAGCGGTGAAGATGTATGCATGTTTACACAGATTGCGGTGTAGATATTTCCATGTTCATACAGATAGCGGTGCAGATATTTCCATGTTCATACAGATGGCGGTGTAGATACTTCCATGTTCATACTGATAGCGGTGCTGATATTTCCATGTTTATACAGGTAGCGGTGTAGCTATTTCCATGTTTGTACAGATAGCGGTGTAGATATGTCCATGTTTATACAGATAGCGGTGTAGCTATTTCCATGTTCATACAGATAGCGGTGTGGATATTTCCATGTTCAAAGAGATAGCGGTGTAGATATTTCCATGTTCATACAGATAGCGGTGCTGATATTTCCATGTTTATACTGGTAGCGGTGTAGATATTTCCATGTTTATACAGATAGCGGTGAAGATGTATGCATGTTTACACATATAGCGTTGTACATATTTTCATGTTCATCCAGATGGCTGTGTAGATATTTCCATGTTCATACAGATAGCGGTGTAGATATTTCCATGTTCATCCAGATGGCTGTGTAGATATGTCCATGTTCATAGAGATGGCAGTGAAAATATTTCCATGTTCATACAGATAGCGGTGTAGATATTTCCATGTTCATACAGATAGCGGTGTAGATATTTCCGTGTTCATACCGATAGCTGTGCTGATATTTCCATGTTTATACAGGTAGCGTTGTAGATATTTCCATGTTTATACAGATAGCGGTGTAGATATTTCCATGTTTATACAGATAGCAGAGTAGATATTTCCATGTTTATACAGATAGCGGTGTAGATATCTCTTTCTTAATACAGATGGCAGTGTAGATATTTATATGTTCATAGAGATGGCGGTGCAGATATTTCCATGTTCATACAGATGGCGGTGTAGATATTTCGATGTTCATACAGATAGCGGTGTAGTTATTTCCATGTGTAAAGAGATAGCTGTATAGATATTTCCATGTATATGCAGATAGCTGTGTAGATATTTCCATTTTCATGCAGATAGCGGTGTATATATTCCCCTGTTCAAACAGATAGCGGTGTAGAAATTTCCATGTTCATACAGATAGTGGTGTAGATATTTCCATGTTCACACAGATAGCGGTGTAGATATTTCCATGTTCATCCAGATGGCTGTGTAGATATATCCATGTTCATACAGATAGCGGTGTAGATATTTCCATGTTCATACAGATAGTGGTGTAGATATTTCCATGTTCATACAGATAGCGGTGTAGCTATTTCCATGTTCATACAGATAGCGGTGTAGATATTTTCATGTTTATACAGATAGCGGTGAAGATGTATGCATGTTTACAAGGATAGCAGTGTAGATGTTTCCATGTTCATGCAGATAGCGGTGTAGATATTTCCATGTTCATACAGATAGCGGTGTATGTATTTCCATGTTCATACAGATAGCGGTGTAGATATTTCCATGTTCATCCAGATGGCTGTGTAGATATATCCATGTTCATACAGATAGCGGTGTAGATATTTCCATGTTCATCCAGATGGCTGTGTAGCTATTTCCATGTTCATACAGATAGTGGTGTAGATATTTTCATGTTCATACAGATAGCGGTGTAGATATTTCCATGTTCATACAGATAGCCGTGTAGATATTGCCATGTTCATACCGATAGCGCTGCTGATACTTCCATGTTTATACAGGTAGCGGTGTACATATTTCCGTGTTTATACAGGTAGCGGTGTAGATATTTCCATGTTTATACAGATAGAGGTGTAGATATTTCCATGTTCATACAGATAGTGGTGTAGATATTTCCATGTTCATACAGATAGCGGTGTAGCTCTTTCCATGTTCATACAGATAGCGTTGTAGATATTTCCATGTTCATAGAGATAGCGGTGTAGATATTTACATGTTCATACAGATAGCGGTGCTGATATTTCCATGTTTATACAGGTTGCGGTTTAGATATTTCCATGTTTATACAGATACTGATGTAGATATTTCCATGTTTATTCAGATAGCGGTGTAGATATTTCCAAGTTTATACAGATAGCGGTGTAGATATCTCCATCTTAATACAGATGGCGGTGTAGATATTTATACGTTCATACAGATGGCGGTGCAGATATTTCCATGTTCATATAGATGGCGGTGTAGATATTTCCACGTTTATAGAGATAGCGGTGTAGTTATTTCCATGTGTAAAGAGATAGCTTTGAAGATATTTCCAAGTGTATGCAGATAGCTGTGTAGATATTTCCATTTTCAAGCAGATAGCGGTGTAGATATTTCCATGTTCAAACAGATAGCGGTGTAGATATTTCCATGTGCATACAGATAGCGGTGTAGATATTTCCATGTTTATACAGATAGCGGTGAAGATTTATGCATGTTTACAAGGATAGCAGTGTAGATGTTTCCATGTTCATGCAGATAGCGGTGTAGATATTTCCCTGTTCATCCAGATGGCATTGTAGATATATCCATGTTCATACAGATGGCAGTGAAGATATTTCCATGTTCATACAGATAGCGGTGTAGATATTTCAATGTTCATACAGATAGCGGTTTAGATATTTCCGTGTTCATACCGATAGCGGTGCTGATATTTCCATGTTTATACAGGTAGCGATGTAGATATTTCCATGTTTGTACAGATAGCGGTGTAGATATTTCCATGTTTATACAGATAGCAGTGTAGATATTTCCATGTTTATACAGATATCGGTGTAGATATCTCCTTAATACAGATGGCGGTGTAGATATTTATATGTTCATACAGATGGCGGTGTAGATATTTCCATGTTCATACAGATAGCGGTGTAGTTATTTCCATGTGTAAAGAGATAGCTGTGTAGATCTTCCCATGTATATTCAGATAGCTTTGTAGATATTTCCATTTTCATGCAAATAGCGGTTTATATATTTCCCTGTTCAAACAGATAGCGGTGTAGATATTTCCATGTTCATACAGATAGTGGTGTAGATATTTCCATGTTCATACAGATAGCGGTCTAGCTATTTCCATGTTCATACAGATAGCGGTGTGGATATTTCCATGTTCATAGAGATAGCGGTGTAGATATTTCCATGTTCATACAGATAGCAGTGCTGATATTTCCATGTTTATACTGGTAGCGGTGTAGATATTTCCATGTTTATACAGATAGCGGTGAAGATGTATGCATGTTTACACATATAGCGTTGTACATATTTTCATGTTCATCCAGATGGCTGTGTAGATATTTCCATGTTCATACAGATAGCGGTGTAGATATTTCCATGTTCATCCAGATGGCTGTGTAGATATATCCATGTTCATACAGATGGCAGTGAAAATATTTCCATGTTCATACAGATAGCGGTGTAGATATTTCCATGTTCATACAGATAGCGGTGTAGATATTTCCGTGTTCATACCGATAGCGGTGCTGATATTTCCATGTTTATACAGGTAGCGGTGTAGATATTTCCATGTTTATACAGATAGCGGTGTAGATATTTCCATGTTTATACAGACAGCAGAGTAGATATTTCCATGTTTATACAGATAGCGGTGTAGATATCTCTTTCTTAATACAGATGGCAGTGTAGATATTTATATGATCATAGAGATGGCGGTGCAGATATTTCCATGTTCATACAGATGGCGGTGAAGATATTTCCATGTTCATACAGATAGCGGTGTAGTTATTTCCATGTGTAAAGAGATAGCTGTATAGATATTTCCATGTATATGCAGACAGCTGTGTAGATATTTCCATTTTCATGCAGATAGCGGTGTATATATTCCCCTGTTCAAACAGATAGCGGTGTAGATATTTCCATGTTCATACAGATAGTGGTGTAGATATTTCCATGTTCATACAGATAGCGGTGTAGATATTTCCATGTTCATCCAGATGGCTGTGTAGTTATATCCATGTTCATACAGATAGCGGTGTAGATATTTCCATGTTCATACAGATAGTGGTGTAGATATTTCCATGTTCATACAGATAGCGGTGTAGCTATTTCCATGTTCATACAGATAGCGGTGTAGATATTTCCATGTTTATACAGATAGCGGTGAAGATGTATGCATGTTTACAAGGATAGCAGTGTAGATGTTTCCATGTTCATGCAGATAGCGGTGTAGATATTTCCATGTTCATACAGATAGCGGTGTATGTATTTCCATGTTCATACAGATAGCGGTGTAGCTATTTCCATGTTCATCCAGATGGCTGTGTAGATATATCCATGTTCATACAGATAGCGGTGTAGATATTTCCATGTTCATCCAGATGGCTGTGTAGCTATTTCCATGTTCATACAGATAGCGGTGTAGATATTTCCATGTTCATACAGATAGCGGTGTAGATATTTCCATGTTCATACAGATAGCCGTGTAGATATTGCCATGTTCATACCGATAGCGCTGCTGATACTTCCATGTTTATACAGGTAGCGGTGTACATATTTCCGTGTTTATACAGGTAGCGGTGTAGATATTTCCATGTTCATACAGATAGCGGTGTAGATATTTCCATGTTTATACAGATAGCGGTGTAGATATCTCCTTCTTAATACAGATGGCGGTGTAGATATTTATATGTTCACACAGATGGCAGTGCAGATATTTCCATGTTAATACAGATGGTGGTGTAGATATTTCCATGTTTATAGAGATAGCGGTGTAGTTATTTCCATGTGCAAAGAGATAGCTGTGTAAATATTTCCATGTATATGCAGATAGCTTTGTAGATATTTCCATTTTCATGCAGATAGCGGTGTAGATATTTCCATGTTCAAACAGATAGCGGTGTAGATATTTCCATGTTCATACAGATAGCGGTGTGGATATTTCCATGTTTTTACAGATAGCGGTGAAGATGTATGCATGTTTACACAGATAGCGGTGTAGATATTTTCATGTTCATGCAGATAGCGGTGTAGATATTTCCATGTTCATCCAGACGGCTGTGTAGACATATCCATGTTCATACAGATGGCGGTGAAGATATTTCCATGTTCATACAGATGGCTGTGTAGATATATCCATGTTCATACAGATGGCGGTGAAGATTTTTCCATGTTCATACAGATGGCGGTGTAGATATTTCCATGTTAATACAGATAGCGGGGCTGATATTTCCATGTTTATACAGGTAGCAGTGTAGATATTTCCATGTTTATACAGATAGCGGTGTAGATATTTCCATGTTTATACACATAGCGGTGTAGATAGTTCCATGTTTATACAGATAGCGGTGTAGATATCTCCATCTTAATACAGATGGGGGTGTAGATATTTATATGTTCATACTGATGGCTGTGCAGATATTTCCATGTTCATACAGATGGCGGTGAAGATATTTCCATGTTCATACAGATGGCGTTGTAGATACTTCCATGTTCATACTGATAGCGGTGCTGATATTTCCATGTTTATACAGGTAGTGGTTGTTGGTATTTCCATGTTTATACAGATAGCGGTGTAGATATTTCCATGTTTATACACATAGCGGTGTAGATATTTCCATGTTTATACAGATAGCGGTGTAGATATCTCAATCTTAATACAGATGGCGGTGTAGATATTTATATGTTCATTCAGATGGCGGTGCAGATATTTCCATGTTCATACAGATGGCGGTGTAGATATTTCCATGTTCATACAGATAGCGGTGTAGTTATTTCCATGTGTAAAGAGATAGCTGTGTAGGTATTTCCATGTATATGCAGATAGCTGTGTAGACATTTCCATTTTCATGCATATAGCGGTGTATATATTTTCCTGTTCAAACAGTTAGCGGTGTAGATATTTCCATGTTCATCCAGATGGCTGTGTAGATATATCCATGTTCATACAGATAGCGGTGTAGATATTTCCATGTTCATACAGATAGCGGTGCAGATATTTCCATGTTCATCCAGATGGCCGTGTAGATATATCCATGTTCATACAGATGGCGGTGAAGATATTTCCATGTTCATACAGATGGCGGTATAGATATTTCCATTTTCATACAGATAGCGGTGTAGATATTTCCATGTTCATACAGATAGCGGTGTATGTATTTCTATGTTTATACAGATAGCGGTGTAGATATTTCCATGTTCATCCAGATGGCTGTGTAGATATATCCATGTTCATTCAGATAGCGCTGTAGATATTTCCATGTTCATCCAGATGGCTGTGTAGCTATTTCCATGTTTATACAGATAGTGGTGTAGATATTTCCATATTCATACAGATAGCGGTGTAGATATTTCCATGTTCATACAGATAGCCGTGTAGATATTGCCATGTTCATACCGATAGCGGTGCTGATACTTCCATGTTTATACAGGTAGCGGTGTACATATTTCCGTGTTTATATAGGTAGCGGTGTAGATATTTCCATGTTCATGCAGATAGCGGCGTAGATATTTCCATGTTTATATAGATAGCGGTGTAGATATCTCCTTCTTAATAGAGATGGCCTTGTAGATATTTATATGTTCATACAGATGGCGGTGCCGATATTTCCATGTTCATACAGATGGTGGTGTAGATATTTCCATGTTTATAGAGATAGCGGTGTAGTTATTTCCATGTGCAAAGAGATAGCTGTGTTGATATTTCCATGTAAATGCAGATAGCTGTGTAGATATTTCCATTTTCATGCAAATAGCGGTGTAGATATTTCCATGTTCAAACAGATAGCGGTGTAGATATTTCCATGTTCATACAGATAGTGGTGTGGATATTACCATGTTTATACTAATAGCGGTGAAGATGTATGCATGTTTACACAGATTGCGGTGTAGATATTTCCATGTTCATACAGATAGCGGTGTAGATATTTCCATGTTCATACAGATGGCGGTGTAGATACTTCCATGTTCATACTGATAGCGGTGCTGATATTTCCATGTTTATACAGGTAGCGGTGTAGCTATTTCCATGTTTGTACAGATAGCGTTGTAGATATGTCCATGTTTATACAGATAGCGGCGTAGATATTTCCAGGTTTATACAGATAGCGGTGAAGATATCTCCATCTTAATACAGATGGCGGTGTAGATATTTATATGTGCATACAGATAGCGGTGCTGATATTTCCATGTTTATACAGGTATCCGTGTAGATATTTCCATGCTTATACAGATAGCGGTGTAGGTTTTTCCAAGTTTATACAGATAGCGGTGTAGATGTCTCCATCTTAATACAGATGGCGGTGTAGAAATTTATATGTTCATACAGATGGCGGTGCAGATATTTCCATGTTCATACAGATGGCGGTGTAGATATTTCCATGATTATAGAGATAGCAGTGTAGTTATTTCCATGTGTAAAGAGATAGCTTTGTAGATATTTCCATGTATATGCAGATAGCTGTGTAGATATTTCCATTTTCATGCAGATAGCGGTGAAGATGTATGCATGTTTACACAGATAGCGGTGTAGATATTTCCATGTTCATCCAGATGGCTGTGTAGATATATCCATGTTCATACAGATGGCGGTGAAGATATTTCCATGTTCATACAGATAGCGGTGTAGATGTTTCCATGTTCATACAGATAGCGGTGTAGATATTTCCATGTTCATACAGATAGCGGTGTAGATATTTCCATGTTTATACAGATAGCGTTGTAGATATCTCCTTCTTTATAAAGATGGCGGTGGAGATACTTATATGTTCATACAGATGGCGGTGCAGATATTTCCATGTTCATACAGATGGCGGTGTAGATATTTCCATGTTTATAGAGATAGCGGTGTAGATATTTCCATGTGCAAAGAGATAGCTGTGTAGATATTTCCATGTATATGCAGATATCTGTGTAGATATTTCCATTTTCATGCAGATAGCGGTGTAGATATTTCCATGTTCAAATAGATAGCAGTGTAGATATTTCCATGTTCATACAGATAGCGGTGTAGATATTTCCATGTTTATACAGATAGCGGTGAAGATGTATGCATGTTTACACAGATAGCGGTGTAGATATTTCCATGTTCATACAGATAGCGGTGTAGATATTTCCATTTTCATCCAGATGGCTGTGTAGACATCTCCATTTTCATACAGATGGCGTTGAAGATATTTCCATGTTCACACTGATGGCTGTGTAGATATATCCATGTTCATACAGATGGCGGTGAAGATATTTCCATGTTCATACAGATGGCGGTGTAGATATTTCCATGTTCCTACACATAGCGGTGTAGATATTTCCATGTTTATACAGCCAGCAGTGTAGATATTTCCTTGTTTATAATGAGAGCGGTGTAGTTTTCTCCTTCTTAATACAGACTCCGGCGTAGATGTTTATATGTTCATACAGATGGCGGTGCAGATATTTCCATGTTCATACAGATAGAGGTGTAGATATTTCCATGTTCATACAGATAGCAGTGTAGATATTTCCATGTTCATACAGATAGAGGTGTAGATATTTCCATGTTCATACAGATAGCGGTGTAGATATTTCCATGTTCATACAGATAGCTGTGCTGATATTTCCATGTTTATACAGGTAGCGGTGTAGATATATCCATGTTTATACAGATAACGGTGTAGATATCTCCATCTTAATAGAGATGGCGGTGTAGATATTTATATGTTCATACAGATGGCGGTGCAGATATTCCCATGTTAATACAGATGGCGGTGTAGATATTTCCATGCTCATACAGATAGCGGTGTAGTTTTTTCCATGTGTAAAGAGATAGCTGTGTGGATATTTCCATGTATATGCAGATAGCTGTGTAGATATTTCCATTTTCATGCAGATAGCTGTGTATATATTTCCATGTTCAAACAGATAGCGGTGTAGATATTTCCATGTTTATACAGATATCGGTGAAGATGTATGCATGTCTACACAGATAGCAGTGTAGATATTTCCATGTTCATCCAGATGGCTGTGTAGATATATCCATGTTCATACAGATATCGGTGTAGATATTTCCATGTTCATACAGATAGCGGTGTAGATATTTCCATGTTCATCCAGATGGCTGTGTAGATATATCCATGTTCATACAGATAGCGGTGTAGGTATTTCCATGTTCATACAGATAGTGGTGTAGATATTTCCATGTTCATAAAGATAGCGGTGTAGCTATTTCCATGTTCATACAGATAGCGGTGTAGTTATTTCCATGTTCAAGGAGATAGCGGTGTAGATATTTCCATGTTCATACAGATAGCTGTGCTGATATTTCCATATTTATACAGGTAGCGGTGTTGATATTTCCATGTTTATACAGATAGCGGTGTAGATATTTCCATGTTTATACAGGTAGCGGTGTAGATATTTCCATGTTCATACAGATAGCGGTGTAGATATTTCCATGTTTATACAGACAGCAGTGTAGATATTTCCTTGTTTATACAGATGGCGGTGTAGATTTCTCCTTCTTAATACAGACGGCGGTGTAGATGTTTATATGTTCATACGGATGGCGGTGCAGATATTTCCATGTTCATACAGATGGAGGTGTAGATATTTCCATGTGCATACAGATAGCGGTGTAGATATTTCCGTGTTCATCCAGATGGCTGTGAAGATATATCCATGTTCATACGGATGGCGGTGAAGATATTTCCATGTTCATACACATAGCGGTGTAGATATTTCCATGTTCATACAGATAGCGGTGTAGATATTTCCATGTTCATACAGATAGCGGGTTAGATATTTCCATGTTCATACAGATGGCTGTGTAGATATATCCATGTTCATGCAGATGGCGGTGAAGATATTTCCATGTTCATACAGATGGCGGTGTAGATATTTCCATGTTTATACAGATAGCGGTGAAGATGTGTGCATGTTTACACAGATAGCGGTGTAGATATTTCTATGTTCATACAGATAGCGGTGTAGATATTTCCATGTTCATCCAGATGGCTGTGTAGACATATCCATTTTCATACAGATGGCGTTGAAGATATTTCCATGTTCATACAGATAGCGGTGTAGATATTTCCATGTTCATACAGATAGCGGGTTAGATATTTCCATGTTCATACAAATGGCTGTGTAGTTATATCCATGTTCATGCAGATGGCGGTGAAGATATTTCCATGTTCATACAGATGGCGGTGTAGATATTTCCATGTTCATACCGATAGCGGTGCTGTTATTTCCATGTTTATACAGGTAGCGGTGTAGATATTTCCATGTTCATACAGATAGCGGTGTAGATATTTCCATGTTTATACAGACAGCAGTGTAAATATTTCCTTGTTTATACAGGTATCGGTGTAGATTTCTCCTTCTTAATACAGACGGCGGTGTAGATGTTTATATGTTCATACAGATGGCGGTGCAGATATTTCCATGTTCATACAGATAGAGGTGTAGATATTTCCATGTTCATACAGATAGCGGTGTAGATATATCCATGTTCATACAGATAGAGGTGTAGTTATTTCCATGTTCATACAGATAGCGGTGTAGATATTTCCATGTTCATACAGATAGCGGTGCTGATATTTCCATGTTTATACAGGTAGCGGTGTAGATATTTCCATGTTTATACAGATAGCGGTGTAGATATCTCCATCTTAATAGAGATGGCGGTGTAGATATTTCCATGCTCATACAGATAGCGGTGTAGTTTTTTCCATGTGTAAAGAGATAGCTGTGTAGATATTTCCATTTTCATGCAGATAGCGGTGTATATATTTCCATGTTCAAACAGATAGCGGTGTAGATATTTCCATGTTTATACAGATAGCGGTGAAGATGTATGCATGTCTACACAGATAGCAGTGTAGATATTTCCATGTTCATCCAGATGGCTGTGTAGATATATCCATGTTCATACAGATAGCGGTGTAGATATTTCCATGTTCATACAGATAGCGGTGTAGATATTTCCGTGTTCATACCGATAGCGGTGCTGATATTTCCATGTTTATACATGTAGCGGTGTAGATATTTCCATGTTTATACAGATAGCGGTGTAGGTATTTCCATGTTTATACAGATAGCAGTGTAGATATTTCCATGTTTATACAGATAGCGGTGTAGATATCTCCTTAATACAGATGGCGGTGTAGATATTTATATGTTCATACAGATGGCGGTGCAGATATTTCCATGTTCATACAGATGGCGGTGTAGATATTTCCATGTTCATACAGATAGCAGTGTAGTTATTTCCAAGTGTAAAGAGATAGCTGTGTAGATATTTCCATTTATATGCAGATAGCTGTGTAGATATTTCCATTTTCATGCAGATAGCGGTATATATATTTCCCTGTTCAAACAGATAGCGGTGTAGATATTTCCATGTTCATACAGATAGAGGTGTAGATATTTCCATGTTCATACAGATAGTGGTGTAGATATTTCCATGTTCATACAGATAGCGGTGTAGCTATTTCCATGTTCATACAGATAGCGGTGTAGATATTTCCATGTTCATAGAGATAGCGGTGTAGATATTTACATGTTCATACAGATAGCGGTGCTGATATTTCCATGTTTATACAGGTTGCGGGGTAGATATTTCCATGTTTATACAGATACTGATGTAGATATTTCCATGTTTATTCAGATAGCGGTGAAGATATTTCCAAGTTTATACAGATAGCGGTGTAGATATCTCCATCTTAATACAGATGGCGGTGTAGATATTTAAATGTTCATACAGATGGCGGTGCAGATATTTCCATGTTCATATAGATGGCGGTGTAGATATTTCCATGTTTATAGAGATAGCGGTGTAGTTATTTCCATGTTTAAAGAGATAGCTTTCTAGATATTTCCAAGTGTATGCAGATAGCTGTGTAGATATTTCCATTTTCATGCAGATAGCGGTGTAGATATTTCCATGTTCAAACAGATAGCGGTGTAGATATTTCAATGTGCATACAGATAGCGGTGTAGATATTTCCATGTTTATACAGATAGCGGTGAAGTTTTATGCATGTTTACAAGGATAGCAGTGTAGATGTTTCCATGTTCATGCAGATAGCGGTGTAGATATTTTCATGTTCATCCAGATGGCATTGTAGATATATCCATGTTCATACAGATGGCAGTGAAGATATTTCCATGTTCATACAGATAGCGGTGTAGATATTTCAATGTTCATACAGATAGCGGTTTAGGTATTTCCGTGTTCATACCGATAGCGGTGCTGATATTTCCATGTTTATACAGGTAGCGATGTAGATATTTCCATGTTTGTACAGATAGCGGTGTAGATATTTCCATGTTTATACAGATAGCAGTGTAGATATTTCCATGTTTATACAGATATCGGTGTAGATATCTCCTTAATACAGATGGCGGTGTAGATATTTATATGTTCATACAGATGGCGGTGCAGATATTTCCATGTTCATACAGCTGGCGTTGTAGATATTTCCATGTTCATACAGGTAGCGGTGTAGTTATTTCCATGTGTAAAGAGATAGCTGTGTAGATCTTCCCATGTATATTCAGATAGCTGTGTAGATATTTCCATTTTCATGCAGATAGCGGTTTATATATTTCCCTGTTCAAACAGATAGCGGTGTAGATATTTCCATGTTCATACAGATAGTGGTGTAGATATTTCCATGTTCATACAGATAGCGGTGTAGCTATTTCCATGTTCATACAGATAGCCGTGTAGATATTGCCATGTTCATACCGATAGCGCTGCTGATACTTCCATGTTTATACAGGTAGCGGTGTACATATTTCCGTGTTTATGCAGGTAGCGGTGTAGATATTTCCATGTTCATACAGATAGCGGTGTAGATATTTCCATGTTTATACAGATAGCGGTGTAGATATCTCCTTCTTAATACAGATGGCGGTGTAGGTATTTATATGTTCACACAGATGACAGTGCAGATATATTCATGTTAATACAGATGGTGGTGTAGATATTTCCATGTTTATAGAGATAGCGGTGTAGTTATTTCCATGTGCAAAGAGATAGCTGTGTAAATGTTTCCATGTATATGCAGATATCTTTGTAGATATTTCCATTTTCATGCAGATAGCGGTGTAGATATTTCCATGTTCAAACAGATAGCGGTGTAGATATTTCCATGTTCATACAGATAGCGGTGTGGATATTTCCATGTTTTTACAGATAGCGGTGAAGCTGTATGCATGTTTACACAGATAGCCGTGTAGATATTTTCATGTTCATACAGATAGCGGTGTAGATATTTCCATGTTCATCCAGACGGCTGTGTAAACATATCCATGTTCATACAGATGGCGGTGAAGATATTTCCATGTTCATACAGATGGCTGTGTAGATATATCCATGTTCATACAGATGGCGGTGAAGATTTTTCCATGTTCATACAGATAGCGGTGTAGATATTTCCATGTTCATACAGATAGCGGTGTAGATATTTCCATGTTTATACAGATAGCGGTGTAGATATCTCCTTCTTTATAGAGATGGCGGTGGAGATATTTATATGTTCATACAGATGGCGGTGCTGATATTTCCATGTTCATACAGATGGCGGTGTACATATTTCCATGTTTATAGAGATAGCGGTGTAGATATTTCCATGTGCAAAGAGATTGCTGTGTAGATATTTCCATGTATATGCAGATATCTGTGTAGATATTTCCATTTTCATGCAGATAGCGGTGTAGATATTTCCATGTTCAAATAGATAGCAGTGTAGATATTTCCATGTTCATACAGATAGCGGTGTACATATTTCCATGTTCATACAGATAGCGGTGTAGATATTTCCGTGTTCATACCGATAGTGGTGCTGATATTTCCATATTTATACATGTAGCGGTGTAGATATTTCCATGTTTATACAGATAGCGGTGTAGATATTTCCATGTTTATACAGATAGCAGTGTAGATATTTCCATGTTTATACAGATAGCGGTGTAGATATCTCCTTTATACCGATGGCGGTGTAGATATTTATATGTTCATACAGATGGCGGTGCAGATATTTCCATGTTCATACAGATGGCGGTGTAGATAATTCCATGTTCACACAGATAGCAGTGTAGTTATTTCCAAGTGTAAAGAGATAGCTGTGTAGATATTTCCATTTATATGCAGATAGCTGTGTAGATATTTCCATTTTCATGCAGATAGCGGTGTATATATTTCCCTGTTCAAACAGATAGCGGTGTAGATATTTCCATGTTCATACAGATAGAGGTGTAGATATTTCCATGTTCATACAGATAGTGGTGTAGATATTTCCATGTTCATACAGACAGCGGTGTAGCTATTTCCATGTTCATACAGATAGCGGTGTAGATATTTCCATGTTCATAGAGATAGCGGTGTAGATATTTACATGTTCATACAGATAGCGGTGCTGATATTTCCATGTTTATACAGGTTGCGGTTTAGATATTTCCATGTTTATACAGATACTGATGTAGATATTTCCACGTTTATTCAGATAGCGGTGTAGATATTTCCAAGTTTATACAGATAGCGGTGTAGATATCTCCATCTTAATACAGATGGCGGTGTAGATATTTATATGTTCATACAGATGGCGGTGCAGACATTTCCATGTTCATATAGATGGCGGTGTAGATATTTCCACGTTTATAGAGATAGCGGTGTAGTTATTTCCATGTGTAAAGAGATAGCTTTGAAGATATTTCCAAGTGTATGCAGATAGCTGTGTAGATATTTCCATTTTGAAGCAGATAGCGGTGTAGATATTTCCATGTTCAAACAGATAGCGGTGTAGATATTTCCATGTGCATACAGATAGCGGTGTAGATATTTCCATGTTTATACAGATAGCAGAGTAGATATTTCCATGTTTATACAGATAGCGGTGTAGATATCTCTTTCTTAATACAGATGGCAGTGTAGATATTTATATGTTCATAGAGATGGCGGTGCAGATATTTCCATGTTCATACAGATGGCGGTGTAGATATTTCCATGTTCATGCAGATAGCGGTGTAGTTATTTCCATGTGTAAAGAGATAGCTGTATAGATATTTCCATGTATATGCAGATAGCTGTGTAGATATTTCCATTTTCATGCAGATAGCGGTGTATATATTCCCCTGTTCAAACAGATAGCGGTGTAGATATTTCCATGTTCATACAGTTAGTGGTGTAGATATTTCCATGTTCATACAGATAGCGGTGTAGATATTTCCATGTTCATCCAGATGGCTGTGTAGTTATATCCATGTTCATACAGATAGCGGTGTAGATATTTCCATGTTCATACAGATAGTGGTGTAGATATTTCCATGTTCATACAGATAGCGGTGTAGCTATTTCCATGTTCATACAGATAGCGGTGTAGATATTTCCATGTTTATACAGATAGCGGTGAAGATGTATGCATGTTTACAAGGATAGCCGTGTAGATGTTTCCATGTTCATGCAGATAGCGGTGTAGATATTTCCATGTTCATACAGATAGCGGTGTAGATATTTCCATGTTCATACAGATAGCGGTGTAGATATTTCCATGTTCATCCAGATGGCTCTGTAGATATATCCATGTTCATACAGATAGCGGTGTAGATATTTCCATGTTCATCCATATGGCTGTGTAGCTATTTCCATGTTCATACAGATAGTGGTGTAGATATTTCCATGTTCATACAGATAGCGGTGTAGATATTTCCGTGTTCATACAGATAGCCGTGTAGATATTGCCATGTTCATACCGATAGCGCTGCTGATACTTCCATGTTTATACAGGTAGCGGTGTACATATTTCCGTGTTTATACAGGTAGCGGTGTAGATATTTCCATGTTCATACAGATAGCGGTGTAGATATTTCCATGTTTATACAGATAGCGGTGTAGATATCTCCTTCTTAATACAGATGGCGGTGTAGATATTTATATGTTCACACAGATGGCAGTGCAGATATTTCCATGTTAATACAGATGGTGGTGTAGATATTTCCATGTTTATAGAGATAGCGGTGTAGTTATTTCCATGTGCAAAGAGATAGCTGTGTAAATATTTCCATGTATATGCAGATAGATTTGTAGATATTTCCATTTTCATGCAGATAGCGGTGTAGATATTTCCATGTTCAAACACATAGCGGTGTAGGTATTTCCATGTTCATACAGATAGCGGTGTGGATATTTCCATGTTTTTACAGATAGCGGTGAAGATGTATGCATGTTTACACAGATAGCGGTGTAGATATTTTCATGTTCATACAGATAGCGGTGTAGATATTTCCATGTTCATCCAGACGGCTGTGTAGACATATCCATGTTCATACAGATGGCGGTGAAGATATTTCCATGTTCATACAGATGGCTGTGTAGATATATCCATGTTCATACAGATGGCGGTGAAGATTTTTCCATGTTCATACAGATGGCGGTGTAGATATTTCCATGTTCATACAGATAGCGGGGCTGATATTTCCATGTTTATACAGGTAGCAGTGTAGATATTTCCATGTTTATACAGATAGCGGTGTAGATATTTCCATGTTTATACACATAGCGGTGTAGATAGTTCCATGTTTATACAGATAGCGGTGTAGATATCTCCATCTTAATACAGATGGCGGTGTAGATATTTATATGTTCATACTGATGGCGGTGCAGATATTTCCATGTTCATACAGATGGCGGTGAAGATATTTCCATGTTCATACAGATGGCGTTGTAGATACTTCCATGTTCATACTGATAGCGGTGCTGATATTTCCATGTTTATACAGGTAGCGGTGTAGGTATTTCCATGTTTATACAGATAGCGGTGTAGATATTTCCATGTTTATACACATAGCGGTGTAGATATTTCCATGTTTATACAGATAGCGGTGTAGATATCTCCATCTTAATACAGATGGCGGTGTAGATATTTATATGTTCATTCAGATGGTGGTGCAGATATTTCCATGTTCATACAGATGGCGGTGTAGATATTTCCATGTTCATACAGATAGCGGTGTAGTTATTTCCATCTGTAAAGAGATAGCTGTGTAGATATTTCCATGTATATGCAGATAGCTGTGTAGACATTTCCATTTTCATGCATATAGCGGTGTATATATTTTCCTGTTCAAACAGTTATCGGTGTAGATATTTCCATGTTCATAAAGATAGCAGTGTAGATATTTCCATGTTTATACAGATAGCGGTGAAGATGTATGCATGTTTATACAGATAGCGGTGTAGATATTTCCATGTTCATCCAGATGGCTGTGTAGATATATCCATGTTCAAACAGATAGCGGTGTAGATATTTCCATGTGCATACAGATAGCGGTGTAGATATTTCCATGTTTATACAGATAGCAGAGTAGATATTTCCATGTTTATACAGATAGCGGTGTAGATATCTCTTTCTTAATACAGATGGCAGTGTAGATATTTATATGTTCATAGAGATGGCGGTGCAGATATTTCCATGTTCATACAGATGGCGGAGTAGATATTTCCATGTTCATGCAGATAGCGGTGTAGTTATTTCCATGTGTAAAGAGATAGCTGTATAGATATTTCCATGTATATGCAGATAGCTGTGTAGATATTTCCATTTTCATGCAGATAGCGGTGTATATATTCCCCTGTTCAAACAGATAGCGGTGTAGATATTTCCATGTTCATACAGTTAGTGGTGTAGATATTTCCATGTTCATACAGATAGCGGTGTAGATATTTCCATGTTCATCCAGATGGCTGTGTAGTTATATCCATGTTCATACAGATAGCGGTGTAGATATTTCCATGTTCATACAGATAGTGGTGTAGATATTTCCATGTTCATACAGATAGCGGTGTAGCTATTTCCATGTTCATACAGATAGCAGTGTAGATATTTCCATGTTTATACAGATAGCGGTGAAGATGTATGCATGTTTACAAGGATAGCCGTGTAGATGTTTCCATGTTCATGCAGATAGCGGTGTAGATATTTCCATGTTCATACAGATAGCGGTGTAGATATTTCCATGTTCATACAGATAGCGGTGTAGATATTTCCATGTTCATCCAGATGGCTCTGTAGATATATCCATGTTCATACAGATAGCGGTGTAGATATTTCCATGTTCATCCAGATGGCTGTGTAGCTATTTCCATGTTCATACAGATAGTGGTGTAGATATTTCCATGTTCATACAGATAGCGGTGTAGATATTTCCGTGTTCATACAGATAGCCGTGTAGATATTGCCATGTTCATACCGATAGCGCTGCTGATACTTCCATGTTTATACAGGTAGCGGTGTACATATTTCCGTGTTTATACAGGTAGCGGTGTAGATATTTCCATGTTCATACAGATAGCGGTGTAGATATTTCCATGTTTATACAGATAGCGGTGTAGATATCTCCTTCTTAATACAGATGGCGGTGTAGATATTTATATGTTCACACAGATGGCAGTGCAGATATTTCCATGTTCATACAGATGGTGGTGTAGATATTTCCATGTTTATAGAGATAGCGGTGTAGTTATTTCCATGTGCAAAGAGATAGCTGTGTAAATATTTCCATGTATATGCAGATAGATTTGTAGATATTTCCATTTTCATGCAGATAGCGGTGTAGATATTTCCATGTTCAAACACATAGCGGTGTAGGTATTTCCATGTTCATACAGATAGCGGTGTGGATATTTCCATGTTTTTACAGATAGCGGTGAAGATGTATGCATGTTTACACAGATAGCGGTGTAGATATTTTCATGTTCATACAGATAGCGGTGTAGATATTTCCATGTTCATCCAGACGGCTGTGTAGACATATCCATGTTCATACAGATGGCGGTGAAGATATTTCCATGTTCATACAGATGGCTGTGTAGATATATCCATGTTCATACAGATGGCGGTGAAGATTTTTCCATGTTCATACAGATGGCGGTGTAGATATTTCCATGTTCATACAGATAGCGGGGCTGATATTTCCATGTTTATACAGGTAGCAGTGTAGATATTTCCATGTTTATACAGATAGCGGTGTAGATATTTCCATGTTTATACACATAGCGGTGTAGATAGTTCCATGTTTATACAGATAGCGGTGTAGATATCTCCATCTTAATACAGATGGCGGTGTAGATATTTATATGTTCATACTGATGGCGGTGCAGATATTTCCATGTTCATACAGATGGCGGTGAAGATATTTCCATGTTCATACAGATGGCGTTGTAGATACTTCCATGTTCATACTGATAGCGGTGCTGATATTTCCATGTTTATACAGGTAGCGGTGTAGGTATTTCCATGTTTATACAGATAGCGGTGTAGATATTTCCATGTTTATACACATAGCGGTGTAGATATTTCCATGTTTATACAGATAGCGGTGTAGATATCTCCATCTTAATACAGATGGCGGTGTAGATATTTATATGTTCATTCAGATGGTGGTGCAGATATTTCCATGTTCATACAGATGGCGGTGTAGATATTTCCATGTTCATACAGATAGCGGTGTAGTTATTTCCATGTGTAAAGAGATAGCTGTGTAGATATTTCCATGTATATGCAGATAGCTGTGTAGACATTTCCATTTTCATGCATATAGCGGTGTATATATTTTCCTGTTCAAACAGTTAGCGGTGTAGATATTTCCATGTTCATAAAGATAGCAGTGTAGATATTTCCATGTTTATACAGATAGCGGTGAAGATGTATGCATGTTTATACAGATAGCGGTGTAGATATTTCCATGTTCATCCAGATGGCTGTGTAGATATATCCATGTTCATACAGATAGCGGTGTAGATATTTCCATGTTCATACAGATAGCGGTGCAGATATTTCCATGTTCATCCAGATGGCCGTGTAGATATATCCATGTTCATACAGATGGCGGTGAAGATATTTCCATGTTCATACAGATGGCGGTATAGATATTTCCATGTTCATACAGATAGCGGTGTAGATATTTCCATGTTCATACAGATAGCGGTGTATGTATTTCCATGTTCATACAGATAGCGGTGTAGATATTTCCATGTTCATCCAGATGGCTGTGTAGATATATCCATGTTCATTCAGATAGCGGTGTAGATATTTCCATGTTCATCCAGATGGCTGTGTAGCTATTTCCATGTTTATACAGATAGTGGTGTAGATATTTCCATATTCATACAGATAGCGGTGTAGATATTTCCATGTTCATACAGATAGCCGTGTAGATATTGCCATGTTCATACCGATAGCGGTGGTGATACCTCCATGTTTATACAGGTAGCGGTGTACATATTTCCGTGTTTATATAGGTAGCGGTGTAGATATTTCCATGTTCATACAGATAGCGGCGTAGATATTTCCATGTTTATATAGATAGCGGTGTAGATATCTCCTTCTTAATACAGATGGCGGTGTAGATATTTATATGTTCATACAGATGGCGGTGCAGATATTTCCATGTTCATACAGATGGTGGTGTAGATATTTCCATGTTTATAGAGATAGCGGTGTAGTTATTTCCATGTGCAAAGAGATAGCTGTGTTGATATTTCCATGTAAATGCAGATAGCTGTGTAGATATTTCCATTTTCATGCAAATAGCGGTGTAGATATTTCCATGTTCAAACAGATAGCGGTGTAGATATTTCCATGTTCATACAGATAGCGGTGTGGATATTACCATGTTTATACAAATAGCGGTGAAGATGTATGCATGTTTACACAGATTGCGGTGTAGATATTTCCATGTTCATACAGATAGCGGTGCAGATATTTCCATGTTCATACAGATGGCGGTGTAGATACTTCCATGTTCATACTGATAGCGGTGCTGATATTTCCATGTTTATACAGGTAGCGGTGTAGCTATTTCCATGTTTGTACAGATAGCGGTGTAGATATGTCCATGTTTATACAGATAGCGGTGTAGCTATTTCCATGTTCATACAGATAGCGGTGTGGATATTTCCATGTTCAAAGAGATAGCGGTGTAGATATTTCCATGTTCATACAGATAGCGGTGCTGATATTTCCATGTTTATACTGGTAGCGGTGTAGATATTTCCATGTTTATACAGATAGCGGTGAAGATGTATGCATGTTTACACATATAGCGTTGTACATATTTTCATGTTCATCCAGAAGGCTGTGTAGATATTTCCATGTTCATACAGATAGCGGTGTAGATATTTCCATGTTCATCCAGATGGCTGTGTAGATATGTCCATGTTCATAGAGATGGCAGTGAAAATATTTCCATGTTCATACAGATAGCGGTGTAGATATTTCCATGTTCATACAGATAGCGGTGTAGATATTTCCGTGTTCATACCGATAGCTGTGCTGATATTTCCATGTTTATACAGGTAGCGTTGTAGATATTTCCATGTTTATACAGATAGCGGTGTAGATATTTCCATGTTTATACAGATAGCAGAGTAGATATTTCCATGTTTATACAGATAGCGGTGTAGATATCTCTTTCTTAATACAGATGGCAGTGTAGATATTTATATGTTCATAGAGATGGCGGTGCAGATATTTCCATGTTCATACAGATGGCGGTGTAGATATTTCGATGTTCATACAGATAGCGGTGTAGTTATTTCCATGTGTAAAGAGATAGCTGTATAGATATTTCCATGTATATGCAGATAGCTGTGTAGATATTTCCATTTTCATGCAGATAGCGGTGTATATATTCCCCTGTTCAAACAGATAGCGGTGTAGAAATATCCATGTTCATACAGATAGTGGTGTAGATATTTCCATGTTCACACAGATAGCGGTGTAGATATTTCCATGTTCATCCAGATGGCTGTGTAGATATATCCATGTTCATACAGATAGCGGTGTAGATATTTCCATGTTCATACAGATAGTGGTGTAGATATTTCCATGTTCATACAGATAGCGGTGTAGCTATTTCCATGTTCATACAGATAGCGGTGTAGATATTTTCATGTTTATACAGATAGCGGTGAAGATGTATGCATGTTTACAAGGATAGCAGTGTAGATGTTTCCATGTTCATGCAGATAGCGGTGTAGATATTTCCATGTTCATACAGATAGCGGTGTATGTATTTCCATGTTCATACAGATAGCGGTGTAGATATTTCCATGTTCATCCAGATGGCTGTGTAGATATATCCATGTTCATACAGATAGCGGTGTAGATATTTCCATGTTCATCCAGATGGCTGTGTAGCTATTTCCATGTTCATACAGATAGTGGTGTAGATATTTTCATGTTCATACAGATAGCGGTGTAGATATTTCCATGTTCATACAGATAGCCGTGTAGATATTGCCATGTTCATACCGATAGCGCTGCTGATACTTCCATGTTTATACAGGTAGCGGTGTACATATTTCCGTGTTTATACAGGTAGCGGTGTAGATATTTCCATGTTTATACAGATAGAGGTGTAGATATTTCCATGTTCATACAGATAGTGGTGTAGATATTTCCATGTTCATACAGATAGCGGTGTAGCTCTTTCCATGTTCATACAGATAGCGTTGTAGATATTTCCATGTTCATAGAGATAGCGGTGTAGATATTTACATGTTCATACAGATAGCGGTGCTGATATTTCCATGTTTATACAGGTTGCGGTTTAGATATTTCCATGTTTATACAGATACTGATGTAGATATTTCCATGTTTATTCAGATAGCGGTGTAGATATTTCCAAGTTTATACAGATAGCGGTGTAGATATCTCCATCTTAATACAGATGGCGGTGTAGATATTTCCATGTTCATCCAGATGGCTGTGTAGATATATCCATGTTCATTCAGATGGCTGTGCAGTTATTTCCATGTTCATACAGATGGCAGTGTAGATATTTCCATGTTCATACAGATAGCGGTGTAGTTATTTCCATGTGTAAAGAGATAGATGTGTAGATCTTCCCATGTATATTCAGATAGCTTTGTAGATATTTCCATTTTCATGCAAATAGCGGTTTATATATTTCCCCGTTCAAACAGATAGCGGTGTAGATATTTCCATGTTCATACAGATAGTGGTGTAGATATTTCCATGTTCATACAGATAGCGGTCTAGCTATTTCCATGTTCATACAGATAGCGGTGTGGATATTTCCATGTTCATAGAGATAGCGGTGTAGATATTTCCATGTTCATACAGATAGCAGTGCTGATATTTCCATGTTTATACTGGTAGCGGTGTAGATATTTCCATGTTTATACAGATAGCGGTGAAGATGTATGCATGTTTACACATATAGCGTTGTACATATTTTCATGTTCATCCAGATGGCTGTGTAGATATTTCCATGTTCATACAGATAGCGGTGTAGATATTTCCATGTTCATCCAGATGGCTGTGTAGATATATCCATGTTCATACAGATGGCAGTGAAAATATTTCCATGTTCATACAGATAGCGGTGTAGATATTTCCATGTTCATACAGATAGCGGTGTAGATATTTCCGTGTTCATACCGATAGCGGTGCTGATATTTCCATGTTTATACAGGTAGCGGTGTAGATATTTCCATGTTTATACAGATAGCGGTGTAGATATTTCCATGTTTATACAGACAGCAGAGTAGATATTTCCATGTTTATACAGATAGCGGTGTAGATATCTCTTTCTTAATACAGATGGCAGTGTAGATATTTATATGTTCATAGAGATGGCGGTGCAGATATTTCCATGTTCATACAGATGGCGGTGAAGATATTTCCATGTTCATACAGATAGCGGTGTAGTTATTTCCATGTGTAAAGAGATAGCTGTATAGATATTTCCATGTATATGCAGACAGCTGTGTAGATATTTCCATTTTCATGCAGATAGCGGTGTATATATTCCCCTGTTCAAACAGATAGCGGTGTAGATATTTCCATGTTCATACAGATAGTGGTGTAGATATTTCCATGTTCATACAGATAGCGGTGTAGCTATTTCCATGTTCATCCAGATGGCTGTGTAGTTATATCCATGTTCATACAGATAGCGGTGTAGATATTTCCATGTTCATACAGATAGTGGTGTAGATATTTCCATGTTCATACAGATAGCGGTGTAGCTATTTCCATGTTCATACAGATAGCGGTGTAGATATTTCCATGTTTATACAGATAGCGGTGAAGATGTATGCATGTTTACAAGGATAGCAGTGTAGATGTTTCCATGTTCATGCGGATAGCGGTGTAGATATTTCCATGTTCATACAGATAGCGGTGTATGTATTTCCATGTTCATACAGATAGCGGTGTAGCTATTTCCATGTTCATCCAGATGGCTGTGTAGATATATCCATGTTCATACAGATAGCGGTGTAGATATTTCCATGTTCATCCAGATGGCTGTGTAGCTATTTCCATGTTCATACAGATAGCGGTGTAGATATTTCCATGTTCATACAGATAGCGGTGTAGATATTTCCATGTTCATACAGATAGCCGTGTAGATATTGCCATGTTCATACCGATAGCGCTGCTGATACTTCCATGTTTATACAGGTAGCGGTGTACATATTTCCGTGTTTATACAGGTAGCGGTGTAGATATTTCCATGTTCATACAGATAGCGGTGTAGATATTTCCATGTTTATACAGATAGCGGTGTAGATATCTCCTTCTTAATACAGATGGCGGTGTAGATATTTATATGTTCACACAGATGGCAGTGCAGATATTTCCATGTTAATACAGATGGTGGTGTAGATATTTCCATGTTTATAGAGATAGCGGTGTAGTTATTTCCATGTGCAAAGAGATAGCTGTGTAAATATTTCCATGTATATGCAGATAGCTTTGTAGATATTTCCATTTTCATGCAGATAGCGGTGTAGATATTTCCATGTTCAAACACATAGCGGTGTAGGTATTTCCATGTTCATACAGATAGCGGTGTGGATATTTCCATGTTTTTACAGATAGCGGTGAAGATGTATGCATGTTTACACAGATAGCGGTGTAGATATTTTCATGTTCATACAGATAGCGGTGTAGATATTTCCATGTTCATCCAGACGGCTGTGTAGACATATCCATGTTCATACAGATGGCGGTGAAGATATTTCCATGTTCATACAGATGGCTGTGTAGATATATCCATGTTCATACAGATGGCGGTGAAGATTTTTCCATGTTCATACAGATGGCGGTGTAGATATTTCCATGTTCATACAGATAGCGGGGCTGATATTTCCATGTTTATACAGGTAGCAGTGTAGATATTTCCATGTTTATACAGATAGCGGTGTAGATATTTCCATGTTTATACACATAGCGGTGTAGATAGTTCCATGTTTATACAGATAGCGGTGTAGATATCTCCATCTTAATACAGATGGCGGTGTAGATATTTATATGTTCATACTGATGGCGGTGCAGATATTTCCATGTTCATACAGATGGCGGTGAAGATATTTCCATGTTCATACAGATGGCGTTGTAGATACTTCCATGTTCATACTGATAGCGGTGCTGATATTTCCATGTTTATACAGGTAGCGGTGTAGGTATTTCCATGTTTATACAGATAGCGGTGTAGATATTTCCATGTTTATACACATAGCGGTGTAGATATTTCCATGTTTATACAGATAGCGGTGTAGATATCTCCATCTTAATACAGATGGCGGTGTAGATATTTATATGTTCATTCAGATGGTGGTGCAGATATTTCCATGTTCATACAGATGGCGGTGTAGATATTTCCATGTTCATACAGATAGCGGTGTAGTTATTTCCATGTGTAAAGAGATAGCTGTGTAGATATTTCCATGTATATGCAGATAGCTGTGTAGACATTTCCATTTTCATGCATATAGCGGTGTATATATTTTCCTGTTCAAACAGTTAGCGGTGTAGATATTTCCATGTTCATACAGATGGCGGTATAGATATTTCCATGTTCATACAGATAGCGGTGTAGATATTTCCATGTTCATACAGATAGCGGTGTATGTATTTCCATGTTCATACAGATAGCGGTGTAGATATTTCCATGTTCATCCAGATGGCTGTGTAGATATATCCATGTTCATTCAGATAGCGGTGTAGATATTTCCATGTTCATCCAGATGGCTGTGTAGCTATTTCCATGTTTATACAGATAGTGGTGTAGATATTTCCATATTCATACAGATAGCGGTGTAGATATTTCCATGTTCATACAGATAGCCGTGTAGATATTGCCATGTTCATACCGATAGCGGTGCTGATACTTCCATGTTTATACAGGTAGCGGTGTAGATATTTCCGTGTTTATATAGGTAGCGGTGTAGATATTTCCATGTTCATACAGATAGCGGCGTAGATATTTCCATGTTTATATAGATAGCGGTGTAAATATCTCCTTCTTAATACAGATGGCGGTGTAGATATTTATATGTTCATACAGATGGCGGTGCAGATATTTCCATGTTCATACAGATGGTGGTGTAGATATTTCCATGTTTATAGAGATAGCGGTGTAGTTATTTCCATGTGCAAAGAGATAGCTGTGTTGATATTTCCATGTAAATGCAGATAGCTGTGTAGATATTTCCATTTTCATGCAAATAGCGGTGTAGATATTTCCATGTTCAAACAGATAGCGGTGTAGATATTTCCATGTTCATACAGATAGCGGTGTGGATATTACCATGTTTATACAAATAGCGGTGAAGATGTATGCATGTTTACACAGATTGCGGTGTAGATATTTCCATGTTCATACAGATAGCGGTGCAGATATTTCCATGTTCATACAGATGGCGGTGTAGATACTTCCATGTTCATACTGATAGCGGTGC
The DNA here is from genome assembly GCF_029281585.2 of Gorilla gorilla gorilla. Taxonomy (NCBI): domain Eukaryota; kingdom Metazoa; phylum Chordata; class Mammalia; order Primates; family Hominidae; genus Gorilla; species Gorilla gorilla. The sequence continues at coordinate 7,148,019 of NC_073239.2, read as the reverse complement.
TGATATTTCCATGTTTATACAGGTAGCGGTGTAGCTATTTCCATGTTTGTACAGATAGCGGTGTAGATATGTCCATGTTTATACAGATAGCGGTGTAGCTATTTCCATGTTCATACAGATAGCGGTGTGGATATTTCCATGTTCAAAGAGATAGCGGTGTAGATATTTCCATGTTCATACAGATAGCGGTGCTGATATTTCCATGTTTATACTGGTAGCGGTGTAGATATTTCCATGTTTATACAGATAGCGGTGAAGATGTATGCATGTTTACACATATAGCGTTGTACATATTTTCATGTTCATCCAGATGGCTGTGTAGATATTTCCATGTTCATACAGATAGCGGTGTAGATATTTCCATGTTCATCCAGATGGCTGTGTAGATATGTCCATGTTCATAGAGATGGCAGTGAAAATATTTCCATGTTCATACAGATAGCGGTGTAGATATTTCCATGTTCATACAGATAGCGGTGTAGATATTTCCGTGTTCATACCGATAGCTGTGCTGATATTTCCATGTTTATACAGGTAGCGTTGTAGATATTTCCATGTTTATACAGATAGCGGTGTAGATATTTCCATGTTTATACAGATAGCAGAGTAGATATTTCCATGTTTATACAGATAGCGGTGTAGATATCTCTTTCTTAATACAGATGGCAGTGTAGATATTTATATGTTCATAGAGATGGCGGTGCAGATATTTCCATGTTCATACAGATGGCGGTGTAGATATTTCGATGTTCATACAGATAGCGGTGTAGTTATTTCCATGTGTAAAGAGATAGCTGTATAGATATTTCCATGTATATGCAGATAGCTGTGTAGATATTTCCATTTTCATGCAGATAGCGGTGTATATATTCCCCTGTTCAAACAGATAGCGGTGTAGAAATTTCCATGTTCATACAGATAGTGGTGTAGATATTTCCATGTTCACACAGATAGCGGTGTAGATATTTCCATGTTCATCCAGATGGCTGTGTAGATATATCCATGTTCATACAGATAGCGGTGTAGATATTTCCATGTTCATACAGATAGTGGTGTAGATATTTCCATGTTCATACAGATAGCGGTGTAGCTATTTCCATGTTCATACAGATAGCGGTGTAGATATTTTCATGTTTATACAGATAGCGGTGAAGATGTATGCATGTTTACAAGGATAGCAGTGTAGATGTTTCCATGTTCATGCAGATAGCGGTGTAGATATTTCCATGTTCATACAGATAGCGGTGTATGTATTTCCATGTTCATACAGATAGCGGTGTAGATATTTCCATGTTCATCCAGATGGCTGTGTAGATATATCCATGTTCATACAGATAGCGGTGTAGATATTTCCATGTTCATCCAGATGGCTGTGTAGCTATTTCCATGTTCATACAGATAGTGGTGTAGATATTTTCATGTTCATACAGATAGCGGTGTAGATATTTCCATGTTCATACAGATAGCCGTGTAGATATTGCCATGTTCATACCGATAGCGCTGCTGATACTTCCATGTTTATACAGGTAGCGGTGTACATATTTCCGTGTTTATACAGGTAGCGGTGTAGATATTTCCATGTTTATACAGATAGAGGTGTAGATATTTCCATGTTCATACAGATAGTGGTGTAGATATTTCCATGTTCATACAGATAGCGGTGTAGCTCTTTCCATGTTCATACAGATAGCGTTGTAGATATTTCCATGTTCATAGAGATAGCGGTGTAGATATTTACATGTTCATACAGATAGCGGTGCTGATATTTCCATGTTTATACAGGTTGCGGTTTAGATATTTCCATGTTTATACAGATACTGATGTAGATATTTCCATGTTTATTCAGATAGCGGTGTAGATATTTCCAAGTTTATACAGATAGCGGTGTAGATATCTCCATCTTAATACAGATGGCGGTGTAGATATTTATACGTTCATACAGATGGCGGTGCAGATATTTCCATGTTCATATAGATGGCGGTGTAGATATTTCCACGTTTATAGAGATAGCGGTGTAGTTATTTCCATGTGTAAAGAGATAGCTTTGAAGATATTTCCAAGTGTATGCAGATAGCTGTGTAGATATTTCCATTTTCAAGCAGATAGCGGTGTAGATATTTCCATGTTCAAACAGATAGCGGTGTAGATATTTCCATGTGCATACAGATAGCGGTGTAGATATTTCCATGTTTATACAGATAGCGGTGAAGATTTATGCATGTTTACAAGGATAGCAGTGTAGATGTTTCCATGTTCATGCAGATAGCGGTGTAGATATTTCCCTGTTCATCCAGATGGCATTGTAGATATATCCATGTTCATACAGATGGCAGTGAAGATATTTCCATGTTCATACAGATAGCGGTGTAGATATTTCAATGTTCATACAGATAGCGGTTTAGATATTTCCGTGTTCATACCGATAGCGGTGCTGATATTTCCATGTTTATACAGGTAGCGATGTAGATATTTCCATGTTTGTACAGATAGCGGTGTAGATATTTCCATGTTTATACAGATAGCAGTGTAGATATTTCCATGTTTATACAGATATCGGTGTAGATATCTCCTTAATACAGATGGCGGTGTAGATATTTATATGTTCATACAGATGGCGGTGTAGATATTTCCATGTTCATACAGATAGCGGTGTAGTTATTTCCATGTGTAAAGAGATAGCTGTGTAGATCTTCCCATGTATATTCAGATAGCTTTGTAGATATTTCCATTTTCATGCAAATAGCGGTTTATATATTTCCCTGTTCAAACAGATAGCGGTGTAGATATTTCCATGTTCATACAGATAGTGGTGTAGATATTTCCATGTTCATACAGATAGCGGTCTAGCTATTTCCATGTTCATACAGATAGCGGTGTGGATATTTCCATGTTCATAGAGATAGCGGTGTAGATATTTCCATGTTCATACAGATAGCAGTGCTGATATTTCCATGTTTATACTGGTAGCGGTGTAGATATTTCCATGTTTATACAGATAGCGGTGAAGATGTATGCATGTTTACACATATAGCGTTGTACATATTTTCATGTTCATCCAGATGGCTGTGTAGATATTTCCATGTTCATACAGATAGCGGTGTAGATATTTCCATGTTCATCCAGATGGCTGTGTAGATATATCCATGTTCATACAGATGGCAGTGAAAATATTTCCATGTTCATACAGATAGCGGTGTAGATATTTCCATGTTCATACAGATAGCGGTGTAGATATCTCTTTCTTAATACAGATGGCAGTGTAGATATTTATATGTTCATAGAGATGGCGGTGCAGATATTTCCATGTTCATACAGATGGCGGTGAAGATATTTCCATGTTCATACAGATAGCGGTGTAGTTATTTCCATGTGTAAAGAGATAGCTGTATAGATATTTCCATGTATATGCAGACAGCTGTGTAGATATTTCCATTTTCATGCAGATAGCGGTGTATATATTCCCCTGTTCAAACAGATAGCGGTGTAGATATTTCCATGTTCATACAGATAGTGGTGTAGATATTTCCATGTTCATACAGATAGCGGTGTAGATATTTCCATGTTCATCCAGATGGCTGTGTAGTTATATCCATGTTCATACAGATAGCGGTGTAGATATTTCCATGTTCATACAGATAGTGGTGTAGATATTTCCATGTTCATACAGATAGCGGTGTAGCTATTTCCATGTTCATACAGATAGCGGTGTAGATATTTCCATGTTTATACAGATAGCGGTGAAGATGTATGCATGTTTACAAGGATAGCAGTGTAGATGTTTCCATGTTCATGCAGATAGCGGTGTAGATATTTCCATGTTCATACAGATAGCGGTGTATGTATTTCCATGTTCATACAGATAGCGGTGTAGCTATTTCCATGTTCATCCAGATGGCTGTGTAGATATATCCATGTTCATACAGATAGCGGTGTAGATATTTCCATGTTCATCCAGATGGCTGTGTAGCTATTTCCATGTTCATACAGATAGCGGTGTAGATATTTCCATGTTCATACAGATAGCGGTGTAGATATTTCCATGTTCATACAGATAGCCGTGTAGATATTGCCATGTTCATACCGATAGCGCTGCTGATACTTCCATGTTTATACAGGTAGCGGTGTACATATTTCCGTGTTTATACAGGTAGCGGTGTAGATATTTCCATGTTCATACAGATAGCGGTGTAGATATTTCCATGTTTATACAGATAGCGGTGTAGATATCTCCTTCTTAATACAGATGGCGGTGTAGATATTTATATGTTCACACAGATGGCAGTGCAGATATTTCCATGTTAATACAGATGGTGGTGTAGATATTTCCATGTTTATAGAGATAGCGGTGTAGTTATTTCCATGTGCAAAGAGATAGCTGTGTAAATATTTCCATGTATATGCAGATAGCTTTGTAGATATTTCCATTTTCATGCAGATAGCGGTGTAGATATTTCCATGTTCAAACAGATAGCGGTGTAGATATTTCCATGTTCATACAGATAGCGGTGTGGATATTTCCATGTTTTTACAGATAGCGGTGAAGATGTATGCATGTTTACACAGATAGCGGTGTAGATATTTTCATGTTCATGCAGATAGCGGTGTAGATATTTCCATGTTCATCCAGACGGCTGTGTAGACATATCCATGTTCATACAGATGGCGGTGAAGATATTTCCATGTTCATACAGATGGCTGTGTAGATATATCCATGTTCATACAGATGGCGGTGAAGATTTTTCCATGTTCATACAGATGGCGGTGTAGATATTTCCATGTTAATACAGATAGCGGGGCTGATATTTCCATGTTTATACAGGTAGCAGTGTAGATATTTCCATGTTTATACAGATAGCGGTGTAGATATTTCCATGTTTATACACATAGCGGTGTAGATAGTTCCATGTTTATACAGATAGCGGTGTAGATATCTCCATCTTAATACAGATGGGGGTGTAGATATTTATATGTTCATACTGATGGCTGTGCAGATATTTCCATGTTCATACAGATGGCGGTGAAGATATTTCCATGTTCATACAGATGGCGTTGTAGATACTTCCATGTTCATACTGATAGCGGTGCTGATATTTCCATGTTTATACAGGTAGTGGTTGTTGGTATTTCCATGTTTATACAGATAGCGGTGTAGATATTTCCATGTTTATACACATAGCGGTGTAGATATTTCCATGTTTATACAGATAGCGGTGTAGATATCTCAATCTTAATACAGATGGCGGTGTAGATATTTATATGTTCATTCAGATGGCGGTGCAGATATTTCCATGTTCATACAGATGGCGGTGTAGATATTTCCATGTTCATACAGATAGCGGTGTAGTTATTTCCATGTGTAAAGAGATAGCTGTGTAGGTATTTCCATGTATATGCAGATAGCTGTGTAGACATTTCCATTTTCATGCATATAGCGGTGTATATATTTTCCTGTTCAAACAGTTAGCGGTGTAGATATTTCCATGTTCATCCAGATGGCTGTGTAGATATATCCATGTTCATACAGATAGCGGTGTAGATATTTCCATGTTCATACAGATAGCGGTGCAGATATTTCCATGTTCATCCAGATGGCCGTGTAGATATATCCATGTTCATACAGATGGCGGTGAAGATATTTCCATGTTCATACAGATGGCGGTATAGATATTTCCATTTTCATACAGATAGCGGTGTAGATATTTCCATGTTCATACAGATAGCGGTGTATGTATTTCTATGTTTATACAGATAGCGGTGTAGATATTTCCATGTTCATCCAGATGGCTGTGTAGATATATCCATGTTCATTCAGATAGCGCTGTAGATATTTCCATGTTCATCCAGATGGCTGTGTAGCTATTTCCATGTTTATACAGATAGTGGTGTAGATATTTCCATATTCATACAGATAGCGGTGTAGATATTTCCATGTTCATACAGATAGCCGTGTAGATATTGCCATGTTCATACCGATAGCGGTGCTGATACTTCCATGTTTATACAGGTAGCGGTGTACATATTTCCGTGTTTATATAGGTAGCGGTGTAGATATTTCCATGTTCATACAGATAGCGGCGTAGATATTTCCATGTTTATATAGATAGCGGTGTAGATATCTCCTTCTTAATAGAGATGGCCTTGTAGATATTTATATGTTCATACAGATGGCGGTGCCGATATTTCCATGTTCATACAGATGGTGGTGTAGATATTTCCATGTTTATAGAGATAGCGGTGTAGTTATTTCCATGTGCAAAGAGATAGCTGTGTTGATATTTCCATGTAAATGCAGATAGCTGTGTAGATATTTCCATTTTCATGCAAATAGCGGTGTAGATATTTCCATGTTCAAACAGATAGCGGTGTAGATATTTCCATGTTCATACAGATAGTGGTGTGGATATTACCATGTTTATACTAATAGCGGTGAAGATGTATGCATGTTTACACAGATTGCGGTGTAGATATTTCCATGTTCATACAGATAGCGGTGTAGATATTTCCATGTTCATACAGATGGCGGTGTAGATACTTCCATGTTCAAACTGATAGCGGTGCTGATATTTCCATGTTTATACAGGTAGCGGTGTAGCTATTTCCATGTTTGTACAGATAGCGTTGTAGATATGTCCATGTTTATACAGATAGCGGCGTAGATATTTCCAGGTTTATACAGATAGCGGTGAAGATATCTCCATCTTAATACAGATGGCGGTGTAGATATTTATATGTGCATACAGATAGCGGTGCTGATATTTCCATGTTTATACAGGTATCCGTGTAGATATTTCCATGCTTATACAGATAGCGGTGTAGGTTTTTCCAAGTTTATACAGATAGCGGTGTAGATGTCTCCATCTTAATACAGATGGCGGTGTAGAAATTTATATGTTCATACAGATGGCGGTGCAGATATTTCCATGTTCATACAGATGGCGGTGTAGATATTTCCATGATTATAGAGATAGCAGTGTAGTTATTTCCAAGTGTAAAGAGATAGCTTTGTAGATATTTCCATGTATATGCAGATAGCTGTGTAGATATTTCCATTTTCATGCAGATAGCGGTGAAGATGTATGCATGTTTACACAGATAGCGGTGTAGATATTTCCATGTTCATCCAGATGGCTGTGTAGATATATCCATGTTCATACAGATGGCGGTGAAGATATTTCCATGTTCATACAGATAGCGGTGTAGATGTTTCCATGTTCATACAGATAGCGGTGTAGATATTTCCATGTTCATACAGATAGCGGTGTAGATATTTCCATGTTTATACAGATAGCGTTGTAGATATCTCCTTCTTTATAAAGATGGCGGTGGAGATACTTATATGTTCATACAGATGGCGGTGCAGATATTTCCATGTTCATACAGATGGCGGTGTAGATATTTCCATGTTTATAGAGATAGCGGTGTAGATATTTCCATGTGCAAAGAGATAGCTGTGTAGATATTTCCATGTATATGCAGATATCTGTGTAGATATTTCCATTTTCATGCAGATAGCGGTGTAGATATTTCCATGTTCAAATAGATAGCAGTGTAGATATTTCCATGTTCATACAGATAGCGGTGTAGATATTTCCATGTTTATACAGATAGCGGTGAAGATGTATGCATGTTTACACAGATAGCGGTGTAGATATTTCCATGTTCATACAGATAGCGGTGTAGATATTTCCATTTTCATCCAGATGGCTGTGTAGACATCTCCATTTTCATACAGATGGCGTTGAAGATATTTCCATGTTCACACTGATGGCTGTGTAGATATATCCATGTTCATACAGATGGCGGTGAAGATATTTCCATGTTCATACAGATGGCGGTGTAGATATTTCCATGTTCCTACACATAGCGGTGTAGATATTTCCATGTTTATACAGCCAGCAGTGTAGATATTTCCTTGTTTATAATGAGAGCGGTGTAGTTTTCTCCTTCTTAATACAGACTCCGGCGTAGATGTTTATATGTTCATACAGATGGCGGTGCAGATATTTCCATGTTCATACAGATAGAGGTGTAGATATTTCCATGTTCATACAGATAGCAGTGTAGATATTTCCATGTTCATACAGATAGAGGTGTAGATATTTCCATGTTCATACAGATAGCGGTGTAGATATTTCCATGTTCATACAGATAGCTGTGCTGATATTTCCATGTTTATACAGGTAGCGGTGTAGATATATCCATGTTTATACAGATAACGGTGTAGATATCTCCATCTTAATAGAGATGGCGGTGTAGATATTTATATGTTCATACAGATGGCGGTGCAGATATTCCCATGTTAATACAGATGGCGGTGTAGATATTTCCATGCTCATACAGATAGCGGTGTAGTTTTTTCCATGTGTAAAGAGATAGCTGTGTGGATATTTCCATGTATATGCAGATAGCTGTGTAGATATTTCCATTTTCATGCAGATAGCTGTGTATATATTTCCATGTTCAAACAGATAGCGGTGTAGATATTTCCATGTTTATACAGATATCGGTGAAGATGTATGCATGTCTACACAGATAGCAGTGTAGATATTTCCATGTTCATCCAGATGGCTGTGTAGATATATCCATGTTCATACAGATATCGGTGTAGATATTTCCATGTTCATACAGATAGCGGTGTAGATATTTCCATGTTCATCCAGATGGCTGTGTAGATATATCCATGTTCATACAGATAGCGGTGTAGGTATTTCCATGTTCATACAGATAGTGGTGTAGATATTTCCATGTTCATAAAGATAGCGGTGTAGCTATTTCCATGTTCATACAGATAGCGGTGTAGTTATTTCCATGTTCAAGGAGATAGCGGTGTAGATATTTCCATGTTCATACAGATAGCTGTGCTGATATTTCCATATTTATACAGGTAGCGGTGTTGATATTTCCATGTTTATACAGATAGCGGTGTAGATATTTCCATGTTTATACAGGTAGCGGTGTAGATATTTCCATGTTCATACAGATAGCGGTGTAGATATTTCCATGTTTATACAGACAGCAGTGTAGATATTTCCTTGTTTATACAGATGGCGGTGTAGATTTCTCCTTCTTAATACAGACGGCGGTGTAGATGTTTATATGTTCATACGGATGGCGGTGCAGATATTTCCATGTTCATACAGATGGAGGTGTAGATATTTCCATGTGCATACAGATAGCGGTGTAGATATTTCCGTGTTCATCCAGATGGCTGTGAAGATATATCCATGTTCATACGGATGGCGGTGAAGATATTTCCATGTTCATACACATAGCGGTGTAGATATTTCCATGTTCATACAGATAGCGGTGTAGATATTTCCATGTTCATACAGATAGCGGGTTAGATATTTCCATGTTCATACAGATGGCTGTGTAGATATATCCATGTTCATGCAGATGGCGGTGAAGATATTTCCATGTTCATACAGATGGCGGTGTAGATATTTCCATGTTTATACAGATAGCGGTGAAGATGTGTGCATGTTTACACAGATAGCGGTGTAGATATTTCTATGTTCATACAGATAGCGGTGTAGATATTTCCATGTTCATCCAGATGGCTGTGTAGACATATCCATTTTCATACAGATGGCGTTGAAGATATTTCCATGTTCATACAGATAGCGGTGTAGATATTTCCATGTTCATACAGATAGCGGGTTAGATATTTCCATGTTCATACAAATGGCTGTGTAGTTATATCCATGTTCATGCAGATGGCGGTGAAGATATTTCCATGTTCATACAGATGGCGGTGTAGATATTTCCATGTTCATACCGATAGCGGTGCTGTTATTTCCATGTTTATACAGGTAGCGGTGTAGATATTTCCATGTTCATACAGATAGCGGTGTAGATATTTCCATGTTTATACAGACAGCAGTGTAAATATTTCCTTGTTTATACAGGTATCGGTGTAGATTTCTCCTTCTTAATACAGACGGCGGTGTAGATGTTTATATGTTCATACAGATGGCGGTGCAGATATTTCCATGTTCATACAGATAGAGGTGTAGATATTTCCATGTTCATACAGATAGCGGTGTAGATATATCCATGTTCATACAGATAGAGGTGTAGTTATTTCCATGTTCATACAGATAGCGGTGTAGATATTTCCATGTTCATACAGATAGCGGTGCTGATATTTCCATGTTTATACAGGTAGCGGTGTAGATATTTCCATGTTTATACAGATAGCGGTGTAGATATCTCCATCTTAATAGAGATGGCGGTGTAGATATTTCCATGCTCATACAGATAGCGGTGTAGTTTTTTCCATGTGTAAAGAGATAGCTGTGTAGATATTTCCATTTTCATGCAGATAGCGGTGTATATATTTCCATGTTCAAACAGATAGCGGTGTAGATATTTCCATGTTTATACAGATAGCGGTGAAGATGTATGCATGTCTACACAGATAGCAGTGTAGATATTTCCATGTTCATCCAGATGGCTGTGTAGATATATCCATGTTCATACAGATAGCGGTGTAGATATTTCCATGTTCATACAGATAGCGGTGTAGATATTTCCGTGTTCATACCGATAGCGGTGCTGATATTTCCATGTTTATACATGTAGCGGTGTAGATATTTCCATGTTTATACAGATAGCGGTGTAGGTATTTCCATGTTTATACAGATAGCAGTGTAGATATTTCCATGTTTATACAGATAGCGGTGTAGATATCTCCTTAATACAGATGGCGGTGTAGATATTTATATGTTCATACAGATGGCGGTGCAGATATTTCCATGTTCATACAGATGGCGGTGTAGATATTTCCATGTTCATACAGATAGCAGTGTAGTTATTTCCAAGTGTAAAGAGATAGCTGTGTAGATATTTCCATTTATATGCAGATAGCTGTGTAGATATTTCCATTTTCATGCAGATAGCGGTATATATATTTCCCTGTTCAAACAGATAGCGGTGTAGATATTTCCATGTTCATACAGATAGAGGTGTAGATATTTCCATGTTCATACAGATAGTGGTGTAGATATTTCCATGTTCATACAGATAGCGGTGTAGCTATTTCCATGTTCATACAGATAGCGGTGTAGATATTTCCATGTTCATAGAGATAGCGGTGTAGATATTTACATGTTCATACAGATAGCGGTGCTGATATTTCCATGTTTATACAGGTTGCGGGGTAGATATTTCCATGTTTATACAGATACTGATGTAGATATTTCCATGTTTATTCAGATAGCGGTGAAGATATTTCCAAGTTTATACAGATAGCGGTGTAGATATCTCCATCTTAATACAGATGGCGGTGTAGATATTTAAATGTTCATACAGATGGCGGTGCAGATATTTCCATGTTCATATAGATGGCGGTGTAGATATTTCCATGTTTATAGAGATAGCGGTGTAGTTATTTCCATGTTTAAAGAGATAGCTTTCTAGATATTTCCAAGTGTATGCAGATAGCTGTGTAGATATTTCCATTTTCATGCAGATAGCGGTGTAGATATTTCCATGTTCAAACAGATAGCGGTGTAGATATTTCAATGTGCATACAGATAGCGGTGTAGATATTTCCATGTTTATACAGATAGCGGTGAAGTTTTATGCATGTTTACAAGGATAGCAGTGTAGATGTTTCCATGTTCATGCAGATAGCGGTGTAGATATTTTCATGTTCATCCAGATGGCATTGTAGATATATCCATGTTCATACAGATGTCAGTGAAGATATTTCCATGTTCATACAGATAGCGGTGTAGATATTTCAATGTTCATACAGATAGCGGTTTAGGTATTTCCGTGTTCATACCGATAGCGGTGCTGATATTTCCATGTTTATACAGGTAGCGATGTAGATATTTCCATGTTTGTACAGATAGCGGTGTAGATATTTCCATGTTTATACAGATAGCAGTGTAGATATTTCCATGTTTATACAGATATCGGTGTAGATATCTCCTTAATACAGATGGCGGTGTAGATATTTATATGTTCATACAGATGGCGGTGCAGATATTTCCATGTTCATACAGCTGGCGTTGTAGATATTTCCATGTTCATACAGGTAGCGGTGTAGTTATTTCCATGTGTAAAGAGATAGCTGTGTAGATCTTCCCATGTATATTCAGATAGCTGTGTAGATATTTCCATTTTCATGCAGATAGCGGTTTATATATTTCCCTGTTCAAACAGATAGCGGTGTAGATATTTCCATGTTCATACAGATAGTGGTGTAGATATTTCCATGTTCATACAGATAGCGGTGTAGCTATTTCCATGTTCATACAGATAGCCGTGTAGATATTGCCATGTTCATACCGATAGCGCTGCTGATACTTCCATGTTTATACAGGTAGCGGTGTACATATTTCCGTGTTTATGCAGGTAGCGGTGTAGATATTTCCATGTTCATACAGATAGCGGTGTAGATATTTCCATGTTTATACAGATAGCGGTGTAGATATCTCCTTCTTAATACAGATGGCGGTGTAGGTATTTATATGTTCACACAGATGACAGTGCAGATATATTCATGTTAATACAGATGGTGGTGTAGATATTTCCATGTTTATAGAGATAGCGGTGTAGTTATTTCCATGTGCAAAGAGATAGCTGTGTAAATGTTTCCATGTATATGCAGATATCTTTGTAGATATTTCCATTTTCATGCAGATAGCGGTGTAGATATTTCCATGTTCAAACAGATAGCGGTGTAGATATTTCCATGTTCATACAGATAGCGGTGTGGATATTTCCATGTTTTTACAGATAGCGGTGAAGCTGTATGCATGTTTACACAGATAGCCGTGTAGATATTTTCATGTTCATACAGATAGCGGTGTAGATATTTCCATGTTCATCCAGACGGCTGTGTAAACATATCCATGTTCATACAGATGGCGGTGAAGATATTTCCATGTTCATACAGATGGCTGTGTAGATATATCCATGTTCATACAGATGGCGGTGAAGATTTTTCCATGTTCATACAGATAGCGGTGTAGATATTTCCATGTTCATACAGATAGCGGTGTAGATATTTCCATGTTTATACAGATAGCGGTGTAGATATCTCCTTCTTTATAGAGATGGCGGTGGAGATATTTATATGTTCATACAGATGGCGGTGCTGATATTTCCATGTTCATACAGATGGCGGTGTACATATTTCCATGTTTATAGAGATAGCGGTGTAGATATTTCCATGTGCAAAGAGATTGCTGTGTAGATATTTCCATGTATATGCAGATATCTGTGTAGATATTTCCATTTTCATGCAGATAGCGGTGTAGATATTTCCATGTTCAAATAGATAGCAGTGTAGATATTTCCATGTTCATACAGATAGCGGTGTACATATTTCCATGTTCATACAGATAGCGGTGTAGATATTTCCGTGTTCATACCGATAGTGGTGCTGATATTTCCATATTTATACATGTAGCGGTGTAGATATTTCCATGTTTATACAGATAGCGGTGTAGATATTTCCATGTTTATACAGATAGCAGTGTAGATATTTCCATGTTTATACAGATAGCGGTGTAGATATCTCCTTTATACCGATGGCGGTGTAGATATTTATATGTTCATACAGATGGCGGTGCAGATATTTCCATGTTCATACAGATGGCGGTGTAGATAATTCCATGTTCACACAGATAGCAGTGTAGTTATTTCCAAGTGTAAAGAGATAGCTGTGTAGATATTTCCATTTATATGCAGATAGCTGTGTAGATATTTCCATTTTCATGCAGATAGCGGTGTATATATTTCCCTGTTCAAACAGATAGCGGTGTAGATATTTCCATGTTCATACAGATAGAGGTGTAGATATTTCCATGTTCATACAGATAGTGGTGTAGATATTTCCATGTTCATACAGACAGCGGTGTAGCTATTTCCATGTTCATACAGATAGCGGTGTAGATATTTCCATGTTCATAGAGATAGCGGTGTAGATATTTACATGTTCATACAGATAGCGGTGCTGATATTTCCATGTTTATACAGGTTGCGGTTTAGATATTTCCATGTTTATACAGATACTGATGTAGATATTTCCACGTTTATTCAGATAGCGGTGTAGATATTTCCAAGTTTATACAGATAGCGGTGTAGATATCTCCATCTTAATACAGATGGCGGTGTAGATATTTATATGTTCATACAGATGGCGGTGCAGACATTTCCATGTTCATATAGATGGCGGTGTAGATATTTCCACGTTTATAGAGATAGCGGTGTAGTTATTTCCATGTGTAAAGAGATAGCTTTGAAGATATTTCCAAGTGTATGCAGATAGCTGTGTAGATATTTCCATTTTGAAGCAGATAGCGGTGTAGATATTTCCATGTTCAAACAGATAGCGGTGTAGATATTTCCATGTGCATACAGATAGCGGTGTAGATATTTCCATGTTTATACAGATAGCAGAGTAGATATTTCCATGTTTATACAGATAGCGGTGTAGATATCTCTTTCTTAATACAGATGGCAGTGTAGATATTTATATGTTCATAGAGATGGCGGTGCAGATATTTCCATGTTCATACAGATGGCGGTGTAGATATTTCCATGTTCATGCAGATAGCGGTGTAGTTATTTCCATGTGTAAAGAGATAGCTGTATAGATATTTCCATGTATATGCAGATAGCTGTGTAGATATTTCCATTTTCATGCAGATAGCGGTGTATATATTCCCCTGTTCAAACAGATAGCGGTGTAGATATTTCCATGTTCATACAGTTAGTGGTGTAGATATTTCCATGTTCATACAGATAGCGGTGTAGATATTTCCATGTTCATCCAGATGGCTGTGTAGTTATATCCATGTTCATACAGATAGCGGTGTAGATATTTCCATGTTCATACAGATAGTGGTGTAGATATTTCCATGTTCATACAGATAGCGGTGTAGCTATTTCCATGTTCATACAGATAGCGGTGTAGATATTTCCATGTTTATACAGATAGCGGTGAAGATGTATGCATGTTTACAAGGATAGCCGTGTAGATGTTTCCATGTTCATGCAGATAGCGGTGTAGATATTTCCATGTTCATACAGATAGCGGTGTAGATATTTCCATGTTCATACAGATAGCGGTGTAGATATTTCCATGTTCATCCAGATGGCTCTGTAGATATATCCATGTTCATACAGATAGCGGTGTAGATATTTCCATGTTCATCCAGATGGCTGTGTAGCTATTTCCATGTTCATACAGATAGTGGTGTAGATATTTCCATGTTCATACAGATAGCGGTGTAGATATTTCCGTGTTCATACAGATAGCCGTGTAGATATTGCCATGTTCATACCGATAGCGCTGCTGATACTTCCATGTTTATACAGGTAGCGGTGTACATATTTCCGTGTTTATACAGGTAGCGGTGTAGATATTTCCATGTTCATACAGATAGCGGTGTAGATATTTCCATGTTTATACAGATAGCGGTGTAGATATCTCCTTCTTAATACAGATGGCGGTGTAGATATTTATATGTTCACACAGATGGCAGTGCAGATATTTCCATGTTAATACAGATGGTGGTGTAGATATTTCCATGTTTATAGAGATAGCGGTGTAGTTATTTCCATGTGCAAAGAGATAGCTGTGTAAATATTTCCATGTATATGCAGATAGATTTGTAGATATTTCCATTTTCATGCAGATAGCGGTGTAGATATTTCCATGTTCAAACACATAGCGGTGTAGGTATTTCCATGTTCATACAGATAGCGGTGTGGATATTTCCATGTTTTTACAGATAGCGGTGAAGATGTATGCATGTTTACACAGATAGCGGTGTAGATATTTTCATGTTCATACAGATAGCGGTGTAGATATTTCCATGTTCATCCAGACGGCTGTGTAGACATATCCATGTTCATACAGATGGCGGTGAAGATATTTCCATGTTCATACAGATGGCTGTGTAGATATATCCATGTTCATACAGATGGCGGTGAAGATTTTTCCATGTTCATACAGATGGCGGTGTAGATATTTCCATGTTCATACAGATAGCGGGGCTGATATTTCCATGTTTATACAGGTAGCAGTGTAGATATTTCCATGTTTATACAGATAGCGGTGTAGATATTTCCATGTTTATACACATAGCGGTGTAGATAGTTCCATGTTTATACAGATAGCGGTGTAGATATCTCCATCTTAATACAGATGGCGGTGTAGATATTTATATGTTCATACTGATGGCGGTGCAGATATTTCCATGTTCATACAGATGGCGGTGAAGATATTTCCATGTTCATACAGATGGCGTTGTAGATACTTCCATGTTCATACTGATAGCGGTGCTGATATTTCCATGTTTATACAGGTAGCGGTGTAGGTATTTCCATGTTTATACAGATAGCGGTGTAGATATTTCCATGTTTATACACATAGCGGTGTAGATATTTCCATGTTTATACAGATAGCGGTGTAGATATCTCCATCTTAATACAGATGGCGGTGTAGATATTTATATGTTCATTCAGATGGTGGTGCAGATATTTCCATGTTCATACAGATGGCGGTGTAGATATTTCCATGTTCATACAGATAGCGGTGTAGTTATTTCCATCTGTAAAGAGATAGCTGTGTAGATATTTCCATGTATATGCAGATAGCTGTGTAGACATTTCCATTTTCATGCATATAGCGGTGTATATATTTTCCTGTTCAAACAGTTAGCGGTGTAGATATTTCCATGTTCATAAAGATAGCAGTGTAGATATTTCCATGTTTATACAGATAGCGGTGAAGATGTATGCATGTTTATACAGATAGCGGTGTAGATATTTCCATGTTCATCCAGATGGCTGTGTAGATATATCCATGTTCAAACAGATAGCGGTGTAGATATTTCCATGTGCATACAGATAGCGGTGTAGATATTTCCATGTTTATACAGATAGCAGAGTAGATATTTCCATGTTTATACAGATAGCGGTGTAGATATCTCTTTCTTAATACAGATGGCAGTGTAGATATTTATATGTTCATAGAGATGGCGGTGCAGATATTTCCATGTTCATACAGATGGCGGTGTAGATATTTCCATGTTCATGCAGATAGCGGTGTAGTTATTTCCATGTGTAAAGAGATAGCTGTATAGATATTTCCATGTATATGCAGATAGCTGTGTAGATATTTCCATTTTCATGCAGATAGCGGTGTATATATTCCCCTGTTCAAACAGATAGCGGTGTAGATATTTCCATGTTCATACAGTTAGTGGTGTAGATATTTCCATGTTCATACAGATAGCGGTGTAGATATTTCCATGTTCATCCAGATGGCTGTGTAGTTATATCCATGTTCATACAGATAGCGGTGTAGATATTTCCATGTTCATACAGATAGTGGTGTAGATATTTCCATGTTCATACAGATAGCGGTGTAGCTATTTCCATGTTCATACAGATAGCAGTGTAGATATTTCCATGTTTATACAGATAGCGGTGAAGATGTATGCATGTTTACAATGATAGCCGTGTAGATGTTTCCATGTTCATGCAGATAGCGGTGTAGATATTTCCATGTTCATACAGATAGCGGTGTAGATATTTCCATGTTCATACAGATAGCGGTGTAGATATTTCCATGTTCATCCAGATGGCTCTGTAGATATATCCATGTTCATACAGATAGCGGTGTAGATATTTCCATGTTCATCCAGATGGCTGTGTAGCTATTTCCATGTTCATACAGATAGTGGTGTAGATATTTCCATGTTCATACAGATAGCGGTGTAGATATTTCCGTGTTCATACAGATAGCCGTGTAGATATTGCCATGTTCATACCGATAGCGCTGCTGATACTTCCATGTTTATACAGGTAGCGGTGTACATATTTCCGTGTTTATACAGGTAGCGGTGTAGATATTTCCATGTTCATACAGATAGCGGTGTAGATATTTCCATGTTTATACAGATAGCGGTGTAGATATCTCCTTCTTAATACAGATGGCGGTGTAGATATTTATATGTTCACACAGATGGCAGTGCAGATATTTCCATGTTCATACAGATGGTGGTGTAGATATTTCCATGTTTATAGAGATAGCGGTGTAGTTATTTCCATGTGCAAAGAGATAGCTGTGTAAATATTTCCATGTATATGCAGATAGATTTGTAGATATTTCCATTTTCATGCAGATAGCGGTGTAGATATTTCCATGTTCAAACACATAGCGGTGTAGGTATTTCCATGTTCATACAGATAGCGGTGTGGATATTTCCATGTTTTTACAGATAGCGGTGAAGATGTATGCATGTTTACACAGATAGCGGTGTAGATATTTTCATGTTCATACAGATAGCGGTGTAGATATTTCCATGTTCATCCAGACGGCTGTGTAGACATATCCATGTTCATACAGATGGCGGTGAAGATATTTCCATGTTCATACAGATGGCTGTGTAGATATATCCATGTTCATACAGATGGCGGTGAAGATTTTTCCATGTTCATACAGATGGCGGTGTAGATATTTCCATGTTCATACAGATAGCGGGGCTGATATTTCCATGTTTATACAGGTAGCAGTGTAGATATTTCCATGTTTATACAGATAGCGGTGTAGATATTTCCATGTTTATACACATAGCGGTGTAGATAGTTCCATGTTTATACAGATAGCGGTGTAGATATCTCCATCTTAATACAGATGGCGGTGTAGATATTTATATGTTCATACTGATGGCGGTGCAGATATTTCCATGTTCATACAGATGGCGGTGAAGATATTTCCATGTTCATACAGATGGCGTTGTAGATACTTCCATGTTCATACTGATAGCGGTGCTGATATTTCCATGTTTATACAGGTAGCGGTGTAGGTATTTCCATGTTTATACAGATAGCGGTGTAGATATTTCCATGTTTATACACATAGCGGTGTAGATATTTCCATGTTTATACAGATAGCGGTGTAGATATCTCCATCTTAATACAGATGGCGGTGTAGATATTTATATGTTCATTCAGATGGTGGTGCAGATATTTCCATGTTCATACAGATGGCGGTGTAGATATTTCCATGTTCATACAGATAGCGGTGTAGTTATTTCCATGTGTAAAGAGATAGCTGTGTAGATATTTCCATGTATATGCAGATAGCTGTGTAGACATTTCCATTTTCATGCATATAGCGGTGTATATATTTTCCTGTTCAAACAGTTAGCGGTGTAGATATTTCCATGTTCATAAAGATAGCAGTGTAGATATTTCCATGTTTATACAGATAGCGGTGAAGATGTATGCATGTTTATACAGATAGCGGTGTAGATATTTCCATGTTCATCCAGATGGCTGTGTAGATATATCCATGTTCATACAGATAGCGGTGTAGATATTTCCATGTTCATACAGATAGCGGTGCAGATATTTCCATGTTCATCCAGATGGCCGTGTAGATATATCCATGTTCATACAGATGGCGGTGAAGATATTTCCATGTTCATACAGATGGCGGTATAGATATTTCCATGTTCATACAGATAGCGGTGTAGATATTTCCATGTTCATACAGATAGCGGTGTATGTATTTCCATGTTCATACAGATAGCGGTGTAGATATTTCCATGTTCATCCAGATGGCTGTGCAGATATATCCATGTTCATTCAGATAGCGGTGTAGATATTTCCATGTTCATCCAGATGGCTGTGTAGCTATTTCCATGTTTATACAGATAGTGGTGTAGATATTTCCATATTCATACAGATAGCGGTGTAGATATTTCCATGTTCATAGATAGCCGTGTAGATATTGCCATGTTCATACCGATAGCGGTGGTGATACCTCCATGTTTATACAGGTAGCGGTGTACATATTTCCGTGTTTATATAGGTAGCGGTGTAGATATTTCCATGTTCATACAGATAGCGGCGTAGATATTTCCATGTTTATATAGATAGCGGTGTAGATATCTCCTTCTTAATACAGATGGCGGTGTAGATATTTATATGTTCATACAGATGGCGGTGCAGATATTTCCATGTTCATACAGATGGTGGTGTAGATATTTCCATGTTTATAGAGATAGCGGTGTAGTTATTTCCATGTGCAAAGAGATAGCTGTGTTGATATTTCCATGTAAATGCAGATAGCTGTGTAGATATTTCCATTTTCATGCAAATAGCGGTGTAGATATTTCCATGTTCAAACAGATAGCGGTGTAGATATTTCCATGTTCATACAGATAGCGGTGTGGATATTACCATGTTTATACAAATAGCGGTGAAGATGTATGCATGTTTACACAGATTGCGGTGTAGATATTTCCATGTTCATACAGATAGCGGTGCAGATATTTCCATGTTCATACAGATGGCGGTGTAGATACTTCCATGTTCATACTGATAGCGGTGCTGATATTTCCATGTTTATACAGGTAGCGGTGTAGCTATTTCCATGTTTGTACAGATAGCGGTGTAGATATGTCCATGTTTATACAGATAGCGGTGTAGCTATTTCCATGTTCATACAGATAGCGGTGTGGATATTTCCATGTTCAAAGAGATAGCGGTGTAGATATTTCCATGTTCATACAGATAGCGGTGCTGATATTTCCATGTTTATACTGGTAGCGGTGTAGATATTTCCATGTTTATACAGATAGCGGTGAAGATGTATGCATGTTTACACATATAGCGTTGTACATATTTTCATGTTCATCCAGATGGCTGTGTAGATATTTCCATGTTCATACAGATAGCGGTGTAGATATTTCCATGTTCATCCAGATGGCTGTGTAGATATGTCCATGTTCATAGAGATGGCAGTGAAAATATTTCCATGTTCATACAGATAGCGGTGTAGATATTTCCATGTTCATACAGATAGCGGTGTAGATATTTCCGTGTTCATACCGATAGCTGTGCTGATATTTCCATGTTTATACAGGTAGCGTTGTAGATATTTCCATGTTTATACAGATAGCGGTGTAGATATTTCCATGTTTATACAGATAGCAGAGTAGATATTTCCATGTTTATACAGATAGCGGTGTAGATATCTCTTTCTTAATACAGATGGCAGTGTAGATATTTATATGTTCATAGAGATGGCGGTGCAGATATTTCCATGTTCATACAGATGGCGGTGTAGATATTTCGATGTTCATACAGATAGCGGTGTAGTTATTTCCATGTGTAAAGAGATAGCTGTATAGATATTTCCATGTATATGCAGATAGCTGTGTAGATATTTCCATTTTCATGCAGATAGCGGTGTATATATTCCCCTGTTCAAACAGATAGCGGTGTAGAAATATCCATGTTCATACAGATAGTGGTGTAGATATTTCCATGTTCACACAGATAGCGGTGTAGATATTTCCATGTTCATCCAGATGGCTGTGTAGATATATCCATGTTCATACAGATAGCGGTGTAGATATTTCCATGTTCATACAGATAGTGGTGTAGATATTTCCATGTTCATACAGATAGCGGTGTAGCTATTTCCATGTTCATACAGATAGCGGTGTAGATATTTTCATGTTTATACAGATAGCGGTGAAGATGTATGCATGTTTACAAGGATAGCAGTGTAGATGTTTCCATGTTCATGCAGATAGCGGTGTAGATATTTCCATGTTCATACAGATAGCGGTGTATGTATTTCCATGTTCATACAGATAGCGGTGTAGATATTTCCATGTTCATCCAGATGGCTGTGTAGATATATCCATGTTCATACAGATAGCGGTGTAGATATTTCCATGTTCATCCAGATGGCTGTGTAGCTATTTCCATGTTCATACAGATAGTGGTGTAGATATTTTCATGTTCATACAGATAGCGGTGTAGATATTTCCATGTTCATACAGATAGCCGTGTAGATATTGCCATGTTCATACCGATAGCGCTGCTGATACTTCCATGTTTATACAGGTAGCGGTGTACATATTTCCGTGTTTATACAGGTAGCGGTGTAGATATTTCCATGTTTATACAGATAGAGGTGTAGATATTTCCATGTTCATACAGATAGTGGTGTAGATATTTCCATGTTCATACAGATAGCGGTGTAGCTCTTTCCATGTTCATACAGATAGCGTTGTAGATATTTCCATGTTCATAGAGATAGCGGTGTAGATATTTACATGTTCATACAGATAGCGGTGCTGATATTTCCATGTTTATACAGGTTGCGGTTTAGATATTTCCATGTTTATACAGATACTGATGTAGATATTTCCATGTTTATTCAGATAGCGGTGTAGATATTTCCAAGTTTATACAGATAGCGGTGTAGATATCTCCATCTTAATACAGATGGCGGTGTAGATATTTCCATGTTCATCCAGATGGCTGTGTAGATATATCCATGTTCATTCAGATGGCTGTGCAGTTATTTCCATGTTCATACAGATGGCAGTGTAGATATTTCCATGTTCATACAGATAGCGGTGTAGTTATTTCCATGTGTAAAGAGATAGATGTGTAGATCTTCCCATGTATATTCAGATAGCTTTGTAGATATTTCCATTTTCATGCAAATAGCGGTTTATATATTTCCCCGTTCAAACAGATAGCGGTGTAGATATTTCCATGTTCATACAGATAGTGGTGTAGATATTTCCATGTTCATACAGATAGCGGTCTAGCTATTTCCATGTTCATACAGATAGCGGTGTGGATATTTCCATGTTCATAGAGATAGCGGTGTAGATATTTCCATGTTCATACAGATAGCAGTGCTGATATTTCCATGTTTATACTGGTAGCGGTGTAGATATTTCCATGTTTATACAGATAGCGGTGAAGATGTATGCATGTTTACACATATAGCGTTGTACATATTTTCATGTTCATCCAGATGGCTGTGTAGATATTTCCATGTTCATACAGATAGCGGTGTAGATATTTCCATGTTCATCCAGATGGCTGTGTAGATATATCCATGTTCATACAGATGGCAGTGAAAATATTTCCATGTTCATACAGATAGCGGTGTAGATATTTCCATGTTCATACAGATAGCGGTGTAGATATTTCCGTGTTCATACCGATAGCGGTGCTGATATTTCCATGTTTATACAGGTAGCGGTGTAGATATTTCCATGTTTATACAGATAGCGGTGTAGATATTTCCATGTTTATACAGACAGCAGAGTAGATATTTCCATGTTTATACAGATAGCGGTGTAGATATCTCTTTCTTAATACAGATGGCAGTGTAGATATTTATATGTTCATAGAGATGGCGGTGCAGATATTTCCATGTTCATACAGATGGCGGTGAAGATATTTCCATGTTCATACAGATAGCGGTGTAGTTATTTCCATGTGTAAAGAGATAGCTGTATAGATATTTCCATGTATATGCAGACAGCTGTGTAGATATTTCCATTTTCATGCAGATAGCGGTGTATATATTCCCCTGTTCAAACAGATAGCGGTGTAGATATTTCCATGTTCATACAGATAGTGGTGTAGATATTTCCATGTTCATACAGATAGCGGTGTAGCTATTTCCATGTTCATCCAGATGGCTGTGTAGTTATATCCATGTTCATTCAGATAGCGGTGTAGCTATTTCCATGTTCATACAGATAGCGGTGTAGATATTTTCATGTTTATACAGATAGCGGTGAAGATGTATGCATGTTTACAAGGATAGCAGTGTAGATGTTTCCATGTTCATGCAGATAGCGGTGTAGATATTTCCATGTTCATACAGATAGCGGTGTATGTATTTCCATGTTCATACAGATAGCGGTGTAGATATTTCCATGTTCATCCAGATGGCTGTGTAGATATATCCATGTTCATACAGATAGCGGTGTAGATATTTCCATGTTCATCCAGATGGCTGTGTAGCTATTTCCATGTTCATACAGATAGTGGTGTAGATATTTTCATGTTCATACAGATAGCGGTGTAGATATTTCCATGTTCATACAGATAGCCGTGTAGATATTGCCATGTTCATACCGATAGCGCTGCTGATACTTCCATGTTTATACAGGTAGCGGTGTACATATTTCCGTGTTTATACAGGTAGCGGTGTAGATATTTCCATGTTTATACAGATAGAGGTGTAGATATTTCCATGTTCATACAGATAGTGGTGTAGATATTTCCATGTTCATACAGATAGCGGTGTAGCTCTTTCCATGTTCATACAGATAGCGTTGTAGATATTTCCATGTTCATAGAGATAGCGGTGTAGATATTTACATGTTCATACAGATAGCGGTGCTGATATTTCCATGTTTATACAGGTTGCGGTTTAGATATTTCCATGTTTATACAGATACTGATGTAGATATTTCCATGTTTATTCAGATAGCGGTGTAGATATTTCCAAGTTTATACAGATAGCGGTGTAGATATCTCCATCTTAATACAGATGGCGGTGTAGATATTTCCATGTTCATCCAGATGGCTGTGTAGATATATCCATGTTCATTCAGATGGCTGTGCAGTTATTTCCATGTTCATACAGATGGCAGTGTAGATATTTCCATGTTCATACAGATAGCGGTGTAGTTATTTCCATGTGTAAAGAGATAGATGTGTAGATCTTCCCATGTATATTCAGATAGCTTTGTAGATATTTCCATTTTCATGCAAATAGCGGTTTATATATTTCCCCGTTCAAACAGATAGCGGTGTAGATATTTCCATGTTCATACAGATAGTGGTGTAGATATTTCCATGTTCATACAGATAGCGGTCTAGCTATTTCCATGTTCATACAGATAGCGGTGTGGATATTTCCATGTTCATAGAGATAGCGGTGTAGATATTTCCATGTTCATACAGATAGCAGTGCTGATATTTCCATGTTTATACTGGTAGCGGTGTAGATATTTCCATGTTTATACAGATAGCGGTGAAGATGTATGCATGTTTACACATATAGCGTTGTACATATTTTCATGTTCATCCAGATGGCTGTGTAGATATTTCCATGTTCATACAGATAGCGGTGTAGATATTTCCATGTTCATCCAGATGGCTGTGTAGATATATCCATGTTCATACAGATGGCAGTGAAAATATTTCCATGTTCATACAGATAGCGGTGTAGATATTTCCATGTTCATACAGATAGCGGTGTAGATATTTCCGTGTTCATACCGATAGCGGTGCTGATATTTCCATGTTTATACAGGTAGCGGTGTAGATATTTCCATGTTTATACAGATAGCGGTGTAGATATTTCCATGTTTATACAGACAGCAGAGTAGATATTTCCATGTTTATACAGATAGCGGTGTAGATATCTCTTTCTTAATACAGATGGCAGTGTAGATATTTATATGTTCATAGAGATGGCGGTGCAGATATTTCCATGTTCATACAGATGGCGGTGAAGATATTTCCATGTTCATACAGATAGCGGTGTAGTTATTTCCATGTGTAAAGAGATAGCTGTATAGATATTTCCATGTATATGCAGACAGCTGTGTAGATATTTCCATTTTCATGCAGATAGCGGTGTATATATTCCCCTGTTCAAACAGATAGCGGTGTAGATATTTCCATGTTCATACAGATAGTGGTGTAGATATTTCCATGTTCATACAGATAGCGGTGTAGCTATTTCCATGTTCATCCAGATGGCTGTGTAGTTATATCCATGTTCATACAGATAGCGGTGTAGATATTTCCATGTTCATACAGATAGTGGTGTAGATATTTCCATGTTCATACAGATAGCGGTGTAGCTATTTCCATGTTCATACAGATAGCGGTGTAGATATTTCCATGTTTATACAGATAGCGGTGAAGATGTATGCATGTTTACAAGGATAGCAGTGTAGATGTTTCCATGTTCATGCGGATAGCGGTGTAGATATTTCCATGTTCATACAGATAGCGGTGTATGTATTTCCATGTTCATACAGATAGCGGTGTAGCTATTTCCATGTTCATCCAGATGGCTGTGTAGATATATCCATGTTCATACAGATAGCGGTGTAGATATTTCCATGTTCATCCAGATGGCTGTGTAGCTATTTCCATGTTCATACAGATAGCGGTGTAGATATTTCCATGTTCATACAGATAGCGGTGTAGATATTTCCATGTTCATACAGATAGCCGTGTAGATATTGCCATGTTCATACCGATAGCGCTGCTGATACTTCCATGTTTATACAGGTAGCGGTGTACATATTTCCGTGTTTATACAGGTAGCGGTGTAGATATTTCCATGTTCATACAGATAGCGGTGTAGATATTTCCATGTTTATACAGATAGCGGTGTAGATATCTCCTTCTTAATACAGATGGCGGTGTAGATATTTATATGTTCACACAGATGGCAGTGCAGATATTTCCATGTTAATACAGATGGTGGTGTAGATATTTCCATGTTTATAGAGATAGCGGTGTAGTTATTTCCATGTGCAAAGAGATAGCTGTGTAAATATTTCCATGTATATGCAGATAGCTTTGTAGATATTTCCATTTTCATGCAGATAGCGGTGTAGATATTTCCATGTTCAAACAGATAGCGGTGTAGATATTTCCATGTTCATACAGATAGCGGTGTGGATATTTCCATGTTTTTACAGATAGCGGTGAAGATGTATGCATGTTTACACAGATAGCGGTGTAGATATTTTCATGTTCATGCAGATAGCGGTGTAGATATTTCCATGTTCATCCAGACGGCTGTGTAGACATATCCATGTTCATACAGATGGCGGTGAAGATATTTCCATGTTCATACAGATGGCTGTGTAGATATATCCATGTTCATACAGATGGCGGTGAAGATTTTTCCATGTTCATACAGATGGCGGTGTAGATATTTCCATGTTAATACAGATAGCGGGGCTGATATTTCCATGTTTATACAGGTAGCAGTGTAGATATTTCCATGTTTATACAGATAGCGGTGTAGATATTTCCATGTTTATACACATAGCGGTGTAGATAGTTCCATGTTTATACAGATAGCGGTGTAGATATCTCCATCTTAATACAGATGGGGGTGTAGATATTTATATGTTCATACTGATGGCTGTGCAGATATTTCCATGTTCATACAGATGGCGGTGAAGATATTTCCATGTTCATACAGATGGCGTTGTAGATACTTCCATGTTCATACTGATAGCGGTGCTGATATTTCCATGTTTATACAGGTAGTGGTGTAGGTATTTCCATGTTTATACAGATAGCGGTGTAGATATTTCCATGTTTATACAAATAGCGGTGTAGATATTTCCATGTTTATACAGATAGCGGTGTAGATATCTCCATCTTAATACAGATGGCGGTGTAGATATTTATATGTTCATTCAGATGGCGGTGCAGATATTTCCATGTTCATACAGATGGCGGTGTAGATATTTCCATGTTCATACAGATAGCGGTGTAGTTATTTCCATGTGTAAAGAGATAGCTGTGTAGGTATTTCCATGTATATGCAGATAGCTGTGTAGACATTTCCATTTTCATGCATATAGCGGTGTATATATTTTCCTGTTCAAACAGTTAGCGGTGTAGATATTTCCATGTTCATCCAGATGGCTGTGTAGATATATCCATGTTCATACAGATAGCGGTGTAGATATTTCCATGTTCATACAGATAGCGGTGCAGATATTTCCATGTTCATCCAGATGGCCGTGTAGATATATCCATGTTCATACAGATGGCGGTGAAGATATTTCCATGTTCATACAGATGGCGGTATAGATATTTCCATTTTCATACAGATAGCGGTGTAGATATTTCCATGTTCATACAGATAGCGGTGTATGTATTTCCATGTTTATACAGATAGCGGTGTAGATATTTCCATGTTCATCCAGATGGCTGTGTAGATATATCCATGTTCATTCAGATAGCGCTGTAGATATTTCCATGTTCATCCAGATGGCTGTGTAGCTATTTCCATGTTTATACAGATAGTGGTGTAGATATTTCCATATTCATACAGATAGCGGTGTAGATATTTCCATGTTCATACAGATAGCCGTGTAGATATTGCCATGTTCATACCGATAGCGGTGCTGATACTTCCATGTTTATACAGGTAGCGGTGTACATATTTCCGTGTTTATATAGGTAGCGGTGTAGATATTTCCATGTTCATACAGATAGCGGCGTAGATATTTCCATGTTTATATAGATAGCGGTTTAGATATCTCCTTCTTAATAGAGATGGCCTTGTAGATATTTATATGTTCATACAGATGGCGGTGCCGATATTTCCATGTTCATACAGATGGTGGTGTAGATATTTCCATGTTTATAGAGATAGCGGTGTAGTTATTTCCATGTGCAAAGAGATAGCTGTGTTGATATTTCCATGTAAATGCAGATAGCTGTGTAGATATTTCCATTTTCATGCAAATAGCGGTGTAGATATTTCCATGTTCAAACAGATAGCGGTGTAGATATTTCCATGTTCATACAGATAGTGGTGTGGATATTACCATGTTTATACTAATAGCGGTGAAGATGTATGCATGTTTACACAGATTGCGGTGTAGATATTTCCATGTTCATACAGATAGCGGTGTAGATATTTCCATGTTCATACAGATGGCGGTGTAGATACTTCCATGTTCATACTGATAGCGGTGCTGATATTTCCATGTTTATACAGGTAGCGGTGTAGCTATTTCCATGTTTGTACAGATAGCGTTGTAGATATGTCCATGTTTATACAGATAGCGGCGTAGATATTTCCAGGTTTATACAGATAGCGGTGAAGATATCTCCATCTTAATACAGATGGCGGTGTAGATATTTATATGTGCATACAGATAGCGGTGCTGATATTTCCATGTTTATACAGGTATCCGTGTAGATATTTCCATGCTTATACAGATAGCGGTGTAGGTTTTTCCAAGTTTATACAGATAGCGGTGTAGATGTCTCCATCTTAATACAGATGGCGGTGTAGAAATTTATATGTTCATACAGATGGCGGTGCAGATATTTCCATGTTCATACAGATGGCGGTGTAGATATTTCCATGATTATAGAGATAGCAGTGTAGTTATTTCCATGTGTAAAGAGATAGCTTTGCAGATATTTCCATGTATATGCAGATAGCT
Source organism: Gorilla gorilla gorilla (assembly GCF_029281585.2). NCBI lineage: Eukaryota > Metazoa > Chordata > Mammalia > Primates > Hominidae > Gorilla > Gorilla gorilla. The sequence continues at coordinate 7,118,980 of NC_073239.2, read as the reverse complement.
GTGTAGATATTTCCATTTTCATGCAGATAGCGGTGAAGATGTATGCATGTTTACACAGATAGCGGTGTAGATATTTCCATGTTCATCCAGATGGCTGTGTAGATATATCCATGTTCATACAGATGGCGGTGAAGATATTTCCATGTTCATACAGATAGCGGTGTAGATGTTTCCATGTTCATACAGATAGCGGTGTAGATATTTCCATGTTCATACAGATAGCGGTGTAGATATTTCCATGTTTATACAGATAGCGTTGTAGATATCTCCTTCTTTATACAGATGGCGGTGGAGATACTTATATGTTCATACAGATGGCGGTGCAGATATTTCCATGTTCATACAGATGGCGGTGTAGATATTTCCATGTTTATAGAGATAGCGGTGTAGATATTTCCATGTGCAAAGAGATAGCTGTGTAGATATTTCCATGTATATGCAGATATCTGTGTAGATATTTCCATTTTCATGCAGATAGCGGTGTAGATATTTCCATGTTCAAATAGATAGCAGTGTAGATATTTCCATGTTCATACAGATAGCGGTGTAGATATTTCCATGTTTATACAGATAGCGGTGAAGATGTATGCATGTTTACACAGATAGCGGTGTAGATATTTCCATGTTCATACAGATAGCGGTGTAGATATTTCCATTTTCATCCAGATGGCTGTGTAGACATGTCCATTTTCATACAGATGGCGTTGAAGATATTTCCATGTTCACACTGATGGCTGTGTAGATATATCCATGTTCATACAGATGGCGGTGAAGATAATTCCATGTTCATACAGATGGCGGTGTAGATATTTCCATGTTCCTACACATAGCGGTGTAGATATTTCCATGTTTATACAGCCAGCAGTGTAGATATTTCCTTGTTTATAATGAGAGCGGTGTAGTTTTCTCCTTCTTAATACAGACTCCGGCGTAGATGTTTATATGTTCATACAGATGGCGGTGCAGATATTTCCATGTTCATACAGATAGAGGTGTAGATATTTCCATGTTCATACAGATAGCGGTGTAGATATTTCCATGTTCATACAGATAGAGGTGTAGATATTTCCATGTTCATACAGATAGCGGTGTAGATATTTCCATGTTCATACAGATAGCTGTGCTGATATTTCCATGTTTATACAGGTAGCGGTGTAGATATATCCATGTTTATACAGATAACGGTGTAGATATCTCCATCTTAATAGAGATGGCGGTGTAGATATTTATATGTTCATACAGATGGCGGTGCAGATATTCCCATGTTAATACAGATGGCGGTGTAGATATTTCCATGCTCATACAGATAGCGGTGTAGTTTTTTCCATGTGTAAAGAGATAGCTGTGTGGATATTTCCATGTATATGCAGATAGCTGTGTAGATATTTCCATTTTCATGCAGATAGCTGTGTATATATTTCCATGTTCAAACAGATAGCGGTGTAGATATTTCCATGTTTATACAGATATCGGTGAAGATGTATGCATGTCTACACAGATAGCAGTGTAGATATTTCCATGTTCATCCAGGTGGCTGTGTAGATATATCCATGTTCATACAGATATCGGTGTAGATATTTCCATGTTCATACAGATAGCGGTGTAGATATTTCCATGTTCATCCAGATGGCTGTGTAGATATATCCATGTTCATACAGATAGCGGTGTAGGTATTTCCATGTTCATACAGATAGTGGTGTAGATATTTCCATGTTCATAAAGATAGCGGTGTAGCTATTTCCATGTTCATACAGATAGCGGTGTAGATATTTCCATGTTCAAGGAGATAGCGGTGTAGATATTTCCATGTTCATACAGATAGCTGTGCTGATATTTCCATATTTATACAGGTAGCGGTGTTGATATTTCCATGTTTATACAGATAGCGGTGTAGATATTTCCATGTTTATACAGGTAGCGGTGTAGATATTTCCATGTTCATACAGATAGCGGTGTAGATATTTCCATGTTTATACAGACAGCAGTGTAGATATTTCCTTGCTTATACAGATGGCGGTGTAGATTTCTCCTTCTTAATACAGACGGCGGTGTAGATGTTTATATGTTCATACGGATGGCGGTGCAGATATTTCCATGTTCATACAGATGGAGGTGTAGATATTTCCATGTGCATACAGATAGCGGTGTAGATATTTCCGTGTTCATCCAGATGGCTGTGAAGATATATCCATGTTCATACGGATGGCGGTGAAGATATTTCCATGTTCATACACATAGCGGTGTAGATATTTCCATGTTCATACAGATAGCGGTGTAGATATTTCCATGTTCATACAGATAGCGGGTTAGATATTTCCATGTTCATACAGATGGCTGTGTAGATATATCCATGTTCATGCAGATGGCGGTGAAGATATTTCCATGTTCATACAGATGGCGGTGTAGATATTTCCATGTTTATACAGATAGCGGTGAAGATGTGTGCATGTTTACACAGATAGCGGTGTAGATATTTCTATGTTCATACAGATAGCGGTGTAGATATTTCCATGTTCATCCAGATGGCTGTGTAGACATATCCATTTTCATACAGATGGCGTTGAAGATATTTCCATGTTCATACAGATAGCGGTGTAGATATTTCCATGTTCATACAGATAGCGGGTTAGATATTTCCATGTTCATACAGATGGCTGTGTAGTTATATCCATGTTCATGCAGATGGCGGTGAAGATATTTCCATGTTCATACAGATGGCGGTGTAGATATTTCCATGTTCATACCGATAGCGGTGCTGTTATTTCCATGTTTATACAGGTAGCGGTGTAGATATTTCCATGTTCATACAGATAGCGGTGTAGATATTTCCATGTTTATACAGACAGCAGTGTAAATATTTCCTTGTTTATACAGGTAGCGGTGTAGATTTCTCCTTCTTAATACAGACGGCGGTGTAGATGTTTATATGTTCATACAGATGGCGGTGCAGATATTTCCATGTTCATACAGATAGAGGTGTAGATATTTCCATGTTCATACAGATAGCGGTGTAGATATATCCATGTTCATACAGATAGAGGTGTAGTTATTTCCATGTTCATACAGATAGCGGTGTAGATATTTCCATGTTCATACAGATAGCGGTGCTGATATTTCCATGTTTATACAGGTAGCGGTGTAGATATTTCCATGTTTATACAGATAGCGGTGTAGATATCTCCATCTTAATAGAGATGGCGGTGTAGATATTTCCATGCTCATACAGATAGCGGTGTAGTTTTTTCCATGTGTAAAGAGATAGCTGTGTAGATATTTCCATTTTCATGCAGATAGCGGTGTATATATTTCCATGTTCAAACAGATAGCGGTGTAGATATTTCCATGTTTATACAGATAGCGGTGAAGATGTATGCATGTCTACACAGATAGCAGTGTAGATATTTCCATGTTCATCCAGATGGCTGTGTAGATATATCCATGTTCATACAGATAGCGGTGTAGATATTTCCATGTTCATACAGATAGCGGTGTAGATATTTCCATGTTCATCCAGATGGCTGTATAGATATATCCATGTTCATACAGATAGCGGTGTAGATATTTCCATGTTCATACAGATAGTGGTGTAGATATTTCCATGTTCATAAAGATAGCGGTGTAGCTATTTCCATGTTCATACAGACAGCGGTGTAGATATTTCCATGTTCAAGGAGATAGCGGTGTAGATATTTCCATGTTCATACAGATAGCTGTGCTGATATTTCCATATTTATACAGGTAGCGGTGTAGATATTTCCATGTTTATACAGATAGTGGTGTAGATATTTCCATGTTTATACAGATAGCGGTGTAGATATTTCCAAGTTTATACAGATAGATGTGTAGATATCTCCATCTTAATACAGATGGCGGTGTAGATATTTATATGTTCATACAGATGGCGGTGCAGATATTTCCATGTTCATATAGATGGCGGTGTAGATATTTCCATGTTTATAGAGATAGCGGTGTAGTTATTTCCATGTGTAAAGAGATAGCTTTGTAGATATTTCCATGTGTATGCAGATAGCTGTCTAGATATTTCCATTTTCATGCAGATAGCGGTGTAGATATTTCCATGTTCAAACAGATAGCGGTGTAGATATTTCCATGTTCATACAGATAGCGGTGTAGATATTTCCATGTTTATACAGATAGCGGTGAACATGTATGCATGTTTAGAAGGATAGCAGTGTAGATGTTTCCATGTTCATGCAGATAGCGGTGTAGATATTTCCATGTTCATCCAGATGGCATTGTACATATATCCATGTTCATACAGATGGCAGTGAAGATATTTCCATGTTCATACAGATAGCTGTGCTGATATTTCCATATTTTTACAGGTAGCGGTGTTGATATTTCCATGTTTATACAGATAGCCGTGTAGATATTTCCATGTTTATACAGGTAGCGGTGTTGATATTTCCATGTTCATACAGATAGCGGTGTAGATATTTCCATGTTTATACAGACAGCAGTGTAGATATTTCCTTGTTTATACAGATAGCGGTGTAGATTTCTCCTTCTTAATACAGACGGCGTTGTAGATGTTTATATGTTCATACGGATGGCGGTGCAGATATTTCCATGTTCATACAGATGGAGGTGTAGATATTTCCATGTGCATACAGATAGCGGTGTAGCTATTTCCATGTACAAAGAGATAGCTTTGTAGATATTTCCATGTATATGCAGATAGCTGTGTAGATATTTCTATTTTCATGCAGATAGCGGTGTAGATATTTCCATGTTCATACAGATAGCGGTATAGATATTTCCATGTTCATACAGATAGCGGTGCTGATATTTCCATGTTTATACATTTAGCGGTGTAGATATTTCCATGTTTATACAGATAGCGGTGAAGATGTATGCATGTTTACACATATAGCGGTGTACATATTTTCATGTTCATCCAGATGGCTGTGTTGATATTTCCATGTTCATACCGATAGCGGTGTAGATATTTCCATGTTCATCCAGATGGCTGTGTAGATATATCCATGTTCATACAGATAGCAGTGTAGATAATTCCATGTTCATACAGATAGTGGTGTAGATATTTCCATGTTCATACAGATAGCGGTGTAGCTATTTCCATGTTCATACAGATAGCGGTGTAGATATTTCCATGTTTATACAGATAGCGGTGAAGATGTATGCATGTTTTCAAGGATAGCAGTGTAGATGTTTCCATGTTCATGCAGATAGCGGTGCTGATATTTCCATGTTTATACAGGTAGCGGTGTAGATATTTCCATGTTTATACAGATAGCGGTGAAGATGTATGCATGTTTACACATATAGCGTTGTAGATATTTTCATGTTCATCCAGATGGCTGTGTAGATATTTCCATGTTCATACAGATAGCGGTGTAGATATTTCCATGTTCATCCAGATGGCTGTGTAGATATATCCATGTTCACACAGATGGCAGTGAAGATATTTCCATGTTCACACAGATAGCGGTGTAGATATTTCCATGTTCATACAGATAGCGGTGTAGATATTTCCGTGTTTATACAGATAGCGGTGTAGATATTTCCATGTTTATACGGATAGCAGTGTAGATATTTCCATGTTTATACAGATAGCGGTGTAGATATCTCCTTATTAATACAGATTGCAGTGTAGATATTTATATGTTCATAGAGATGGCGTTGCAGATATTTCCAGGTTCATACAGATGGCGGTGTAGATATTTCCATGTTCATACAGATAGCGGTGTAGTTATTTCCATGTGTAAAGAGATAGCTGTATAGATATTTCCATGTATATGCAGATAGCTGTGTAGATATTTCCATTTTCATGCAGATAGCGGTGTATATATTTCCCTGTTCAAACAGATAGCGGTGTAGATATTTCCATGTTCATACAGATAGTGGTGTAGATATTTCCATGTTCATACAGATAGCGGTGTACCTATTTCCATGTTCATACAGATGGCGGTGAAGATATTTCCATGTTCATACAGATGGCGGTGTAGATATTTTCATGTTCATCCAGATGGCTGTGTAGATATTTCCATGTTCATACAGATGGCGGTGAAGATATTTCCATGTTCATACAGATAGCGGTGTAGATATTTACATGTTTATACAGATAGCGGTGTAGATATTTCCATGTTCATACGGATAGCAGTGTAGCTTTTTCCATATTCATACTGATAGCGGTGTAGATATTTCCATGTTCATCCAGATGGCTGTGTAGATATATCCATGTTCATACAGATGGCGGTGAAGATATTTCCATGTTCATACAGATAGCGGTGTAGATATTTCCATGTTCATACAGATAGTGGTGTAGATATTTCCATGTTCATACAGATAGCGGTGTAGTTATTTCCATGTTCATACAGATAGCGGTGTAGATATTTCCATGTTCATCCAGATGGCTGTGTAGCTATTTACATGTTCATACAGATAGCGGTGCTGATATTTCCATGTTTATACAGGTAGCAGTGTAGATATTTCCTTGTTTATACAGAAAGCGGCATAGATATTTCCATGTTTATACAGATAGCGGTGTAGATATTTCCAAGTTTATACAGATAGCGGTGTAGATATCTCCATCTTAATACAGATGGCGGTGTAGATATTTATATGTTCATACAGATGTCGGTGCAGATATTTCCATGTTCATACAGATGGCGGTGTAGATATTTCCATGTTTATAGAGATAGCAGTGTAGTTATTTCCATGTGTAAAGAGATAGCTTTGTAGATATTTCCATGTATATGCAGATAGCTGTGTAGATATTTCCATTTTCATGCAGATAGCGGTGAAGATGTATACATGTTTACACAGATAGCGGTGTGGATATTTCCATGTTCATACAGATAGCGGTGTAGATATTTCCATGTTCATCCAGATGGCTGTGTAGATATATCCATGTTCATACAGATGACGGTGAAGATTTTTCCATGTTCATACAGATAGCGGTGTAGATATTTCCATGTTCATACAGATAGCGGTGTAGATATTTCCATGTTCATACAGATAGGGGTGTATGTATTTCCATGTTCATACAGATAGTGGTGTAGTTATTTCTATTTTCATGCAGATAGCGGTGTATATATTTCCCTGTTCAAACAGTTAGCGGTGTAGATATTTCCATGATCATAAAGATAGCGGTGTAGATATTTCCATGTTTATACAGATAGCGGTAAAGATATATGCATGTTTTCACAGATATCGGTGTAGATACTTCCATGCTCATCCACATGGCTGTGTAGATATATCCATGTTCATACAGATGGCGGTGAAGATATTTCCATGTTCATACAGATAGCGGTGTAGATATTTCCATGTTCATACAGATAGCGGTGTAGATATTTCCATGTTCATACAGATAGCGGTGTATGTATTTCCATGTTCATACAGATAGTAGTGTAGATATTTCCATGTTTATCCTGATGGCTGTGTCGATATTTCCATGTTCATACAGATAGCGGTGTAAATATTTCCATGTTCATACAGATAGCGGTGTAGTTATTTCCATGTTCATCCAGATGGCTGTGTAGATATATCCATGTTCATACAGATGGCGGTGTAGATATTTATATGTTCATACAGATGGCGGTGCAGATATTTCCATGTTCATACAGATGGCGGTGTAGATATTTCCATGTTCATACAGATAGCGGTGTAGTTATTTCCATGTGTAAAGAGATAGCTTTGTAGATCTTCCCATGTATATTCAGATAGCTGTGTAGATATTTCCATTTTCATGCAGATAGCGGTGTATATATTTCCCTGTTCAAACAGATAGCGGTGTAGATATTTCCATGTTCATACAGATAGTGGTGTAGATATTTCCATGTTCATACAGATAGCGGTCTATCTATTTCCATGTTCATACAGATAGCGGTGTGGATATTTCCATGTTCATAGAGACAGCGGTGTAGATATTTCCATGTTCATACAGATAGCGGTGCTGATATTTCCATGTTTATACAGGTAGCGGTGTAGATATTTCCATGTTTATACAGATAGCGGTGAAGATGTATGCATGTTTACACATATAGCGGTGTACATATTTTCATGTTCATCCAGATGGCTGTGTAGATATTTCCATGTTCATACCGATAGCGGTGTAGATATTTCCATGTTCATCCAGATGGATGTGTAGATATATCCATGTTCATACAGATAGCGGTGTAGATAATTCCATGTTCATACAGATAGTGGTGTAGATATTTCCATGTTCATACAGATAGCGGTGTAGCTATTTCCATGTTCATACAGGTAGCGGTGTAGATATTTCCATGTTTATACAGATAGCGGTGAAGATGTATGCATGTTTACAAGGATAGCAGTGTAGATGTTTCCATGTTCATGCAGATAGCGGTGCTGATATTTCCATGTTTACACAGGTAGCGGTGTAGATATTTCCATGTTTATACAGATTGCGGTGAAGATGTATGCATGTTTACACATATAGCGTTGTAGATATTTTCTTGTTCATCCAGATGGCTGTGTAGATATTTCCATGTTCATACAGATAGCGGTGTAGATATTTCCATGTTCATCCAGATGGCTGTGTAGATATATCCATGTTCTCACAGATGGCAGTGAAGATATTTCCATGTTCATATAGATAGTGGTGTAGATATTTCCATGTTCATACAGATAGCGGTGTAGCTATTTCCATGTTCATACAGATGGCTGTGTAGATATATCCATGTTCATACAGATGGCTGTGAAGATATTTCCATGTTCATACAGATAGCGGTGTAGATATCTCCTTCTTAATACAGATGGCGGTGTAGATATTTCCATGTTCATCCAGACGGCTGTGTAGACATATCCATGTTCATACAGATGGCGGTGAAGATATTTCCATGTTCATACAGATGGCTGTGTAGATATATCCATGTTCATACAGATGACGGTGAAGATTTTTCCATGTTCATACAGATGGCGGTGTAGATATTTCCATGTTCATACAGATAGCGGTGCTGTTATTTCCATGTTTATACAGGTAGCAGTGTAGATATTTCCATGTTTATGCAGATAGCGGTGTAGATATTTGCATGTTTATACACATAGCGGTGTAGATATTTCCATGTTTATACAGATAGCGGTGTAGATATCTCCATCTTAATACAGATGGCGGTGTAGATATTTATATGTTCACACAGATGGCGGTGCAGATATTTCCATGTTCATACAGATGGCGGTGAAGATATTTCCATGTTCATACAGATGGCGGTGTAGATACTTCCATGTTCATACTGATAGCAGTGCTGATATTTCCATGTTTATACAGGTAGCGGTGTAGATATTTCCATTTTCAAGCAGATAGCGGTGTATATACTTCCCTGTTCAAACAGATAGCGGTGTAGATATTTCCAAGTTCATACAGATAGCGGTGTAGATATTTCCATGTTTATTCAGATAGCGGTGTAGATATTTCCATATTCATAGAGTTAGCGGTGTAGATATTTCCATGTTCATACAAATGGCGGTGTAGATATTTCCATGTTTATACAGATGGCAGTGTAGATATTTCCATGTTTATAGAGATAGCAGTGTAGATATTTCCATTGATATACAGATAACTGTGTAGATATTTGCATGTTCATACACATAGCGGTGTAGATATTTCCATGTTCATACAGATAGCGGTGTAGATATTTCCATGTTCGTACAGAGAGCGGTGTAGATATTTCCATTTTCATACAGATAGCGGAGTAGATATTTCCATGTTCATACAGATAGCGGTGTAGGTATTTCCCTGTTCATACATTTAGCGGTGTAGATATTTCCATGTTCGTACAGATAGCTGTGTAGCTATTTCCATGTTCATACATATAGCGGTGTGGATATTTCCATGTTCATAGAGATAGCGGTGTAGGTATTTCCATGTTCATCCAGATGGCTGTGTACATATATCCATGTTCATACAGATGGCGGTGAAGATATTTCCATGTTCATACAGATGGCGTTGTAGATATTTCCATGTTCATACAGATAGCTGTGTAGATATTGCCATGTTCATACCGACAGCGGTGCTGATACTTCCATGTTTATACAGGTAGCGGTGTACATATTTCTGTGTTTATACAGGTAGCGGTGTAGATATTTCCATGTTCATACAGATAGCGGTGGAGATATTTCCATGTTTCTACAGATAGCGGTGTAGATATCTCCTTCTTAATACAGACGGCGGTGTAGATATTTATATGTTCATACAAATTGCGGTGCAGATATTTCCATGTTCATACAGGTGGTGGTGTAGATATTTCCATGTTTATAGAGATAGCGGTGTAGTTATTTCCATGTGCAAAGAGATAGCTGTGTAGATATTTCCATGTATATGCAGATAGCTGTGTAGATATTTCCATTTTCATGCAGATAGCGGTGTAGATATTTCCATGTTCAAACAGATAGCGGTGTAGATATTTCCATGTTCATACAGATAGCGGTGTGGATATTTCCATGTTTATACAGATAGCGGTGAAGATGTATGCATGTTTACACAGATAGCGGTGTAGATAGTTCCATATTCATACAGATAGCGGTGTAGATATTTCCATGTTCATCCTGAGGGCTGTGTAGACATATCCATGTTCATACAGATGGCGGTGAAGATATTTCCATGTTCATACAGATGGCTGTGTAGATATATCCATGTTCATACAGATGACGGTGAAGATTTTTCCATGTTCATACAGATGGCGGTGTAGATATTTCCATGTTCATACAGATAGCGGTGCTGATATTTCCATGTTTATACAGGTAGCAGTGTACATATTTCCATGTTTATACACATAGCGGTGTAGATATTTCCATGTTCATACAGATAGCGGTGTAGATATCTCCATCTTAATACAGATGGCTGTGTAGATATTTATATGTTCATACAGATGGCGGTGCAGATATTTCCATGTTCATACAGATGGCGGTGAAGTTATTTCCATGTTCATACAGATGGCGGTGGAGTTACTTCCATGTTCATACTGATAGCGGTGCTGATATTTCCATGTTTATACAGGTAGCGGTGTAGATATTTCCATGTTTATACACATAGCGGTGTTGATATTTCCATGTTTATACAGATAGCGGTGTAGATATCTCCATCTTAATACAGATGGCGGTGTAGATATTTATATGTTCATACAGATGGCTGTGCAGATATTTCCATGTTCATACAGATGGCGGTGTATCTATTTCCATGTTCATACAGATAGCAGTGTAGTTATTTCCATGTGTAAAGAGATAGCTGTGTAGATATTCCCATGTATATGCAGATAGCTGTGTAGGTATTTCCATTTTCAGGCAGATAGCGGTGTATATACTTCCCTGTTCAAACAGATAGCGGTGTAGATATTTCCATGTTCATACAGATAGTGGTGTAGATATTTCCATGTTTGTACAGATAGCGGTGTAGATATCTCCATCTTAATACAGATGGCGGTGTAGATATTTATATGTTCATACAGATGGCGGTGCAGATATTTCCATGTTCATACAGACGGCGGTGTAGATATTTCCATGTTCATACAAATAGTGGTGTAGTTCTTTCCATGTGTAAAGAGATAGCTGTGTTGATATTTCCACGTATATGCAGATAGCTGTGTAGATATTTCCATTTTCATGCAGATAGCGGTGTATATATTTTCCTGTTCAAACAGTTAGCGGTGTAGATATTTCCATGTTCAGAAAGATAGCGGTGTAGATATTTCCATGTTTATACAGATAGCGGTGAAGATGTATGCATGTTTACACAGAGAGCGGTGTAGATATTTCCATGTTCATCCAGATGGCTGTGTAGATATATCCATGTTCATACAGATAGCGGTGTAGATATTTCCATCTTCATACAGATAGCGGTGCAGATATTTCCATGTTCATCCAGATGGCTGTGTAGATATATCCATGTTCATACAGATGGCGGTGAAGATATTTCCATGTTCATACAGATAGCGGTGTTGATATTTCCATGTTCATACAGAAAGCGGTGTAGATATTTCCATGTTCATACAGATAGCGGTGTATATATTTCCATGTTCATACAGATAGCAGTGTAGATATTTCCATTTTCAAGCAGATAGCGCTGTATATATTTCCATGTTCAAACAGATAGCGGTGTAGATATTTCCATGTTCTTAAAGATAGCGGTGTAGATATTTCCATGTTTATACAGATAGCGGTGAAAATGTATGCACGTTTACACAGATAGCGGTGTAGATATTTCCATGTTCATCCAGATGGCTGTGTAGATATATCCATGTTCATACAGATGGCGGTGTAGATATTTCCATGTTCATACAGATAGCGGTGTAGATATTTCCATGTTCATACAGATAGAGGTGTAGATATTTCCATGTTCATCCAGATGGCTGTGTAGATATATCCATGTTCATACAGATGGCTGTGAAGTTATTTCCATGTTCATACAGATAGCGGTGTAGATATTTCCATGTTCATACAGATAGCCGTGTAGATATTGCCATTTTCATACCTATAGCGGTGCTGATACTTCCATGTTTATACAGGTAGCGGTGTAAATATTTCCGTGGTTATACAGATAGCGGTGTAGATATTTCCATGTTCATACAGATAGCGGTGTAGATATTTCCATGTTTATACAGATAGCGGTGTAGATATCTCCTTCTTAATACTGATGGCGGTGTAGATATTTCCATGTTCATACAGATGGCGATGTAGATATTTCCATGTTTATAGAGATAGCGGTGTAGTTATTTCCATGTGCAAAGAGATAGCTGTGTAGATATTTCCATTTATATGCAGATAGTTGTGTAGATATTTCCATTTTCATGCAGATAGCGGTGTAGATATTTCCACGTTCAAACAGATAGCGGTGTAGATATTTCCATGTCCATACAGATAGCGGTGTAGATATTTCCATGTTTATACAGATAGCGGTTAAGATATATGCATGTTTACACAGATAGCGGTGTAGATACTTCCATGTTCATACAGACGGCTGTGTAGACATATCCATGTTCATACAGATGGCGGTGAAGATATTTCCATGTTCATACAGATGGCTGTGTAGATATATCCATGTTCATACAGATGGCGGTGACGATATTTCCACGTTCATACAGACGGCGGTGTAGATATTTCCATGTTCATACAGATAGCGGTGCTGATATTTCCATGTTTATACAGGTAGCGGTGTAGATATTTCCATGTTTATACAGATAGCGGTGTAGATATTTCCATGTTCATCCAGATGGCTGTGTAGATATATCCATGTTCATACAGATGGCGGTGAAGACATTTCCATGTTCATACAGATAGCGGTGTAGATATTTCCATGTTCATACAGATAACCGTGTAGATATTGCCATGTTCATACCGATAGCGGTGCTGATACTTCCATGTTTATACAGGTAGCGGTGTAGATATTTCCATGTTTGTACACATAGCGGTGTAGATATTTCCATGTTTATACAGATAGCGGTGTAGATATCTCCATCTTAATACAGATGGCGGTGTAGATATTTATATGTTCATACAGATGGCGGAGCACATATTTCCATGTTCATACGGATGGCGGTGAAGATATTTCCATGTTCATACAGATGGCGGTGTAGAAACTTCCATGTTCATACTGATAACGGTGCTGACTTTTCCATGTTTACACAGGTAGCGGTGTAGATATTTCCATGTTTATACAGATAGCAGTGTAGATATTTCCATGTTTATACATATAACGGTGTAGATATTTCCATGTTTATACAGATAGCGGTGTAGATATTTCCATGTTTATGCAGATAGTGGTGTAGATATCTCCATCTTAATACAGATGGCGGTGTAGATATTTAAATGTTCATACAGTTGGCGGTGCAGATATTTCCATGTTCATACAGATGGCGGTGTAGATATTTCCATGTTCATACAGATAGCGGTGTATTTATTTCTATGTGTAAAGAGATAGCTGTGTAGATATTTCCATGTATAAGCAGATAGCTGTGTATAAATTTCCGTTTTCATGCAGATAGCGGTGTATATATTTCCCTGTTCAAACAGTTAGCGGTGTAGACATTTCCATGTTCATAAAGATAGCGGTGTAGATATTTCCATGTTTATACAGATAGCGGTGTAGATATTTCCATGTTTATACTAATAGCGGTGTAGACATCTCCTTCTTAATACAGATGGCGGTGTAGATATTTCCATGTTCATACAGATGGCCGTGTAGATATTTCCATGTTTATAGAGATAGCGGTGTAGTTATTTCCCTGTGCAAAGAGATAGCTGTGTAGATATTTCCATTTATATGCAGATAATTGTGTAGATATTTCCATTTTCATGCAGATAGCGGTGTAGATATTTCCATGTTCATACAGATAGCGGTGTAGATATTTCCATGTTTATACAGATAGCGGTGTAGATATCTCCATCTTAATACAGATGGTGGTGTAGATATTTATATGTTCATACAGATGGCGGTGCAGATATTTCCATGTTCATACGTATGGCGGTGAAGATATTTCCATGTTCATACAAATGGCGGTGTAGATATTTCCATGTTCATACTGATAGCGGGGCTGATATTTCCATGTTTATACATGTAGCGGTTTAGATATTTCCATGTTTATACAGATAGCGGTGTAGATATTTCCATGTTTATACACATAGCGGTGTAGATATTTCCATGTTCATACAGATAGCGGTGTATGTATTTCCATTTTCATACAGATAGCGGTGTAGATATTTCCATTTTCATGCAGATTGCGGTGTATATATTTCCCTGTTCAAACAGTTAGCGGTGTAAATATTTCCATGTTCATAAAGATAGCGGTGTAGATATTTCCATGTTTATACAGATAGCGGTGAAGTTGTATGCATGTTTACCCAGATAGCGGTGTAGATATTTCCACGTTCATCCAGATTGCTGTGTAGATATATCCATGTTCATACAGATTGCGGTGAAGGTATTTCCAAGTTCATACAGACAGCGGTGTAGATATTTCCATGTTCATACAGATAGCGGTGTAGATATTTCCATGTTCATACAGATAGCGGTGTAGATATTTCAATGTTCATACAGATAGCGGTGTATGTATTTCCATGTTCATACAGATAGCGGTGTAGATATTTCCATGTTCATCCAGATGGCTGTGTAGATATTTCCATGTTCATACAGATAGCGGTGTAGATGATTCCATGTTCATTCAGATGGCTGTGTAGATATATCCATGTTCATACAGATGGCGGTGAAGACATTTCCATGTTCATACAGATAGCGGTGTAGATATTTCCATGTTCATACAGATAGCCGTGTGGATATTGCCATGTTCATACCGATAGCGGTGCTGATACTTCCATGTTGATCCAGGTAGCGGTGTAGATATTTCCATGTTTATACACATAGCGGTGTAGATATTTCCATGTTTATACAGATAGCGGTGTAGATATCTCCATCTTAATACAGATGGCGGTATAGATATCTATATGATCATACAGATGGCGGTGCAGATATTTCCATGTTCATACGGATGGCGGTGAAGATATTTCCATGTTCATACAGATGGCGGTGTAGAAACTTCCATGTTCTTACTGATAGCGGTGCTGATATTTCCACGTTTATACAGGTAGCGTTGTAGATATTTCCATGTTTATACAGATAGCAGTGTAGATATTTCCATGTTTATACTCATAGGGGTGTAGATATTTCCATGTTTATACAGATAGCGGTGTAGATATTTCCATGTTTATGCAAATAGTGGTGTAGATATCTCCATCTTAATACAGATGGCGGTGTAGATATTTAAATGTTCATACAGATGGCTGTGCAGATATTTCCATGTTCATACAGATGGTGGTGTAGATATTTCCATGTTCATACAGATAGCGGTGTAGTTATTTCCATGTGTAAAGAGATAGCTGTGTAGATATTTCCATGTATAAGCAGATAGGTGTGTGGATATTTCCGTTTTCATGCAGATAGCGGTGTGTGTATTTCCCTGTTCAAACAGTTAGCGGTGTAGATATTTCCATGTACATGAAGATAGCGGTGTAGATATTTACATGTTTATACAGATAGCGGTGAAGATGTATGCATGTTTACACAGATAGCGGTGTAGATATTTCCATGTTCATCCACATGGCTGTGTAGATATATCCATGTTCATACAGATGGCGGTGAAGATATTTGCATGTTCATACAGATAGCGGTGTAGATATTTCCATGTTCATACAGATAGCGGTGTAGATATTTCCAAGTTCATACAGATAGTGGTGTATGTATTTCCATGTTCATACAGATAGCGGTGTAGATATTTCCATGTTCATCCTGATGGCTGTGTAGATATTTCCATGTTCATACAGATAGCGGTGTAGATATCTCCATCTTAATACAGATGGCGGTGTAGATATTTATATGTTCATTCAGATGGCGGTGCATATATTTCCATGTTCATACAGATGGCGGAGTAGATATTTCCATGTTCATACAGATAGCGGTGTAGTTATTTCCATGTGTAAAGTGATAGCTGTGTAGATATTTCCATGTATATGCAGATAGCTGTGCAGACATTTCCATTTTCATGCAGATAGCGGTGTATATATTTCCCTGTTCAAACAGTTAGCGGTGTAGATATTTCCACGTTCATACAGATGGCGGTGAAGATATTTCCACGTTCATACAGATAGCGGTGAAGATGTATGCATGTTTACACAGATAGCGGTGTAGATATTTCCATGTTCATACAGATAGCGGTGTAGATATTTCCATGTTTATACAGATGGCTGTGTAGATATATCCATGTTCATACAGATGGCGGTGAAGATATTTCCATGTTCATACAGATGGCGGTGTAGATATTTCCATGTTCCTACACATAGCGTTGTAGATATTTCCATGTTCATACCGATAGCGGTGCTGTTATTTCCATGTTTATACAGGTAGTGGTGTAGATATTTCCATGTTCATACAGATAGCGGTGTAGATATTTCCATGTTTATACAGACAGCAGTGTAGATATTTCCTTGTTTATACAGAGAGCGGTGTAGATTTCTCCTTCTTAATACAGACGCCGGTGTAGATGTTTATATGTTCATACAGATGGCGGTGCAGATATTTCCATGTTCATACAGATAGCGGTGTAGATATTTCCATGTTCATACAGATATCGGTGTAGATATTTCCATGTTTATACAGATAGCGGTGTAGATATCTCCTTCTTTATACAGATGGCGGTGGAGATATTTATATGTTCATACAGGTGGCGGTGCAGATATTTCCATGTTCATACAGATGGCGGTGTAGATATTTCCATGTTTATAGAGATAGCGGTGTAGATATTTCCATGTGTAAAGAGATTGATTTGTAGATATTTCCATGTATATGCAGATATCTGTGTAGATATTTCCATTTTCATGCAGATAGCGGTGTATATATTTCCCTGTTCAAACAGTTAGCGGTGTAGATATTTCCACGTTCATACAGATGGCGGTGAAGATATTTCCACGTTCATACAGATAGCGGTGAAGATGTATGCATGTTTACACAGATAGCGGTGTAGATATTTCCATGTTCATACAGATAGCGGTGTAGATATTTCCATGTTTATACAGATGGCTGTGTAGATATATCCATGTTCATACAGATGGCGGTGAAGATATTTCCATGTTCATACAGATGGCGTTGTAGATATTTCCATGTTCCTACACATAGCGGTGTAGATATTTCCATGTTCATATCGATAGCGGTGCTGTTATTTCCATGTTTATACAGGTAGCGGTGTAGATATTTCCATGTTCATACAGATAGCGGTGTAGATATTTCCATGTTTATACAGACAGCAGTGTAGATATTTCCTTGTTTATACTGAGAGCGGTGTAGATTTCTCCTTCTTAATACAGACGCCGGTGTAGATGTTTATATGTTCATACAGATGGCGGTGCAGATATTTCCATGTTCATACAGATAGAGGTGTAGATATTTCCATGTTCATACAGATAGCGGTGTAGATATTTCCATGTTCATACAGATAGAGGTGTAGATATTTCCATGTTCATACAGATAGCGGTGTAGATATTTCCATGTTCATACAGATAGCGGTGCTGATATTTCCATGTTTATACAGGTAGCGGTGTAGATATTTCCATGTTTATACAGATAGCGGTGTAGATATCTCCATCTTAATAGAGATGGCGGTGTAGATATTTCCATGTTCATACAGATAGCGGTGCTGATATTTCCATGTTTATACAGGTAGCGGTGTAGATATTTCCATGTTCATACAGATAGAGGTGTAGATATTTCCATGTTCATACAGATGGCGGTGCAGATATTCCCATGTTAATACAGATGGCGGTGTAGGTATTTCCATGCTAATACAGATAGCGGTGTAGTTTTTTCCATGTGTAAAGAGATAACTGTGTAGATATTTCCATTTATATGCAGATAGCTGTGTAGATATTTCCATGTTCATGCAGATAGCGGTGTAGATATTTCCATGTTTATACAGATAGCGGTGTAGATATCTCCTTCTTTATACAGATGGCGGTGGAGATATTTATATGTTCATACAGGTGGCGGTGCAGATATTTCCATGTTCATACAGATGGCGGTGTAGATATTTCCATGTTTATAGAGATAGCGGTGTAGATATTTCCATGTGTAAAGAGATAGCTTTGTAGATATTTCCATGTATATGCAGATATCTGTGTAGATATTTCCATTTTCATGCAGATAGCGGTGTAGATATTTCCATGTTCAAATAGATAGCAGTGTAGATATTTCCATGTTCATACAGATAGCGGTGTAGATATTTCCATGTTTATACAGATAGCGGTGAAGATGTATGCATGTTTACACAGATAGCGGTGTAGATATTTCCATGTTCATACAGATAGCGGCGTAGATATTTCCATGTTCATCCAGATGGCTGTGTAGACATATCCATTTTCATACAGATGGCGTTGAAGATATTTCCATGTTCATACAGATAGCGGTGTAGATATTTCCATGTTCATACAGATAGCGGGTTAGATATTTCCATGTTCATACAGATGGCTGTGTAGATATATCCATGTTCATACAGATGGCGGTGAAGATATTTCCATGTTCATACAGATGGCGGTGTAGATATTTCCATGTTCCTACACATAGCGGTGTAGATATTTCCATGTTCATACCGATTGCGGTGCTGATATTTCCATGTTTATACAGGTAGCGGTGTAGATATTTCCATGTTCATACAGATAGCGGTGTAGATATTTCCATGTTTATACACACAGCAGTGTAGATATTTCCTTGTTTCTACTGAGAGCGGTGTAGATTTCTCCTTCTTAATACAGACGCTGGTGTAGATGTTTATATGTTCATACAGATGGCGGTGCAGATATTTCCATGTTCATACAGATAGAGGTGTAGATATTTCCATGTTCATACAGATAGCGGTGTAGAAATTTCCATGTTCATACAGATAGAGGTGTAGATATTTCCATGTTCATACAGATAGCGGTGTAGATATTTCCATGTTCATACAGATAGCGGTGCTGATATTTCCATGTTTATACAGGTAGCGGTGTAGATATTTCCATGTTTATACAGATAGCGGTGTAGATATCTCCATCTTAATAGAGATGGCGGTGTAGATATTTATATGTTCATACAGATGGCAGTGCAGATATTCCCATGTTAATACAGATGGCGGTGTAGATATTTCCATGCTAATACAGATAGCGGTGTAGTTTTTTCCATGTGTAAAGAGATAGCTGTGTAGATATTTCCATGTATATGCAGATAGCTGTGTAGATATTTCCATTTTCATGCAGATAGCGTTGTATATATTTCCATGTACAAACAGAGAGCGGTGTAGATATTTCCATGTTTATACAGATATCGGTGAAGGTGTATGCATGTCTACACAGATAGCAGTGTAGATATTTCCATGTTCATCCAGATGGCTGTGTAGATATATCCATGTTCATACAGATAGCGGTGTAGATATTTCCATGTTCATACAGATAGCGGTGTAGCTATTTCCAAGTTCATCCAGATGGCTGTGTAGATATATCCATGTTCATACAGATAGCGGTGTAGATATTTCCATGTTCATACAGATAGTGGTGTAGATATTTCCATGTTCATAAAGATAGCGGTGTAGCTATTTCCATGTTCATACAGATAGCGGTGTAGATATTTCCATGTTCAAGGAGATAGCGGTGTAGATATTTCCATGTTCATACAGATAGCTGTGCTGATATTTCCATATTTATACAGGTAGCGGTGTTGATATTTCCATGTTTATACAGATAGCGGTGTAGATATTTCCATGTGCATACAGGTAGCGGTGTAGATATTTCCATGTTCATCCAGATGGCTGTGTAGATATATCCGCGTTCAAACAGATGGCGGTGAAGATATTTCCACGTTCATACAGATAGCGGTGTAGATATTTCCATGTTCATACAGATAGCGGTGTAGATATTTCCATGTTTATACAGATAGCGGTGTAGATATCTCCTTCTTTATAGAGATGGCGGTGGAGATATTTATATGTTCATACAGATGGCGGTGCAGATATTTCCATGTTCATACAGATGGCGGTGTAGATATTTCCATGTTTATAGAGATAGCGGTGTAGATATTTCCATGTTCATACAGATAGAGGTGTAGATATTTCCATGTTCATACAGATAGCGGTGTAGATATTTCCATGTTCATACAGATAGCGGTGCTGATATTTCCATGTTTATACAGGTAGCGGTGTAGATATTTCCATGTTCATACAGATAGCGGTGTAGATATCTCCATCTTAATAGAGATGGCGGTGTAGATATTTATATGTTCATACAGATGGCGGTGCAGATATTCCCATGTTAATACAGAAGGCGGTGTAGATATTTCCATGCTAATACACATAGCGGTGTAGTTTTTACCATGTGTAAAGAGATAGCTGTGTAGATAGTTCCATGTATATGCAGATAGCTGTGTAGATATTTCCATTTTCATGCAGATAGCGTTGTATATATTTCCATGTACAAACAGATAGCGATGTAGATATTTCCATGTTTATACAGATATCGGTGAAGATGTATGCATGTCTACACAGATAGCAGTGTAGATATTTCCATGTTCATCCAGATGGCTGTGTAGATATATCCATGTTCATACAGATAGCGGTGTAGATATTTCCATGTTCATACAGATAGCGGTGTAGATATTTCCATGTTCATCCAGATGGCTGTGTAGATATATCCATGTTCATACAGATAGCGGTGTAGATATTTCCATGTTCATACAGATAGTGGTGTAGATATTTCCTTTTTCATAAAGATAGCGGTGTAGCTATTTCCATGTTCATACAGATAGCGGTGTAGATATTTCCATGTTCAAGGAGATTGTGGTGTAGATATTTCCATGTTCATACAGATAGCTGTGCTGATATTTCCATATTTAAACAGGTAGCGGTGTTGATATTTCCATGTTTATACAGATAGCGGTGTAGATATTTCTATGTTTATACAGGTAGCGGTGTAGATATTTCCATGTTCATACAGATAGCGGTGTAGATATTTCCATGTTTATACAGACAGCAGTGTAGATATTTCCTTGTTTATACAGATAGCGGTGTAGATTTCTCCTTCTTAATACAGACGGCGGTGTAGATGTTTATAAGTTCATACAGATGGCGGTGCAGATATTTCCATGTTCATACAGATAGAGGTGTAGATATTTCCATGTGCATACAGATAGCGGTGTAGATATTTCCATGTTCATCCACATGGCTGTGTAGATATATCCATGTTCATACAGATGGCGGTGAAGATATTTCCATGCTCATACACATAGCGGTGTAGATATTTCCATGTTCATACAGATAGCGGTGTGGATATTTCCACGTTCATACAGATAGCGGTGTAGATATTTCCATGTTTATACAGATAGCGGTGTAGATATCTCCTTCTTTATACAGATGGCGGTGGAGATATTTATATGTTCATACAGATGGCGGTGCAGATATATCCATGTTCATACAGATGGCGGTGTAGATATTTCCATGTTTATAGAGATAGCCGTGTAGATATTTCCATGTGCAAAGAGATAGCTGTGTAGATATTTCCATGTATATGCAGATATCTGTGTAGATATTTCCATTTTCATGCAGATAGCGGTGTAGATATTTCCATGTTCAAATAGATAGCAGTGTAGATATTTCCATGTTCATACAGATAGCGGTGTAGATATTTCCATGTTTATACAGATAGCGGTGAAGATGTATGCATGTTTACACAGAGAGCGGTGCAGATATTTCCATGTTCATACAGATAGCGGCGTAGATATTTCCATGTTCATCCAGATGGCTGTGTAGACATATCCATTTTCATACAGATGGCGTTGAAGATATTTCCATGTTCATACAGATGGCGGTATAGATATTTCCATGTTCCTACACATAGCGGTGTAGATATTTCCATGTTCATACAGATGGCGGTATAGATATTTCCATGTTCCTACACATAGCGGTGTAGATATTTCCATGTTCATACCGATAGCGGTGCTGTTATTTCCATGTTTATACAGGTAGAGGTGTAGATATTTCCATGTTCATACAGATAGCGGTGTAGATATTTCCATGTTTATACAGACAGCACTGTAGATATTTCCTTGTTTCTACTGAGAGCGGTGTAGATTTCTCCTTCTTAATACAGACGCCGGTGTAGATGTTTATATGTTCATACAGATGGCGGTGCAGATATTTCCATGTTCATACAGATAGAGGTGTAGATATTTCCATGTTCATACAGATAGCGGTGTAGATATTTCCATGTTCATACAGATAGAGGTGTAGATATTTCCATGTTCATACAGATAGCGGTGTAGATATTTCCATGTTCATACAGATAGCGGTGTAGATATTTCCATGTTCATCCAGATGGCTGTGTAGACATATCCATTTTCATACAGATGGCGTTGAAGATATTTCCATGTTCATTCAGATAGCGGTGTAGATATTTCCATGTTCATACAGATAGCGGTGCTGATATTTCCATGTTTATACAGGTAGCGGTGTAGATATTTCCATGTTTATACAGATAGCGGTGTAGTTATCTCCATCTTAATAGAGATGGCGGTGTAGATATTTATATGTTCATACAGATGGCGGTGCAGATATTCCCATGTTAATACAGATGGCGGTGTAGATATTTCCATGCTCATACAGATAGCGGTGTAGTTTTTTCCATGTGTAAAGAGATAGCTGTGTAGATATTTCCATGTATATGCAGATAGCTGTGTAGATATTTCCATTTTCATGCAGATAGCGGTGTATATATTTCCATGTTCAAACAGATAGCGGTGTAGATATTTCCATGTTTATACAGATAGCGGTGAAGATGTATGCATGTCTACACAGATAGCAGTGTAGATATTTCCATGTTCATCCAGATGGCTGTGTAGATATATCCATGTTCATACAGATAGCGGTGTAGATATTTCCATGTTCATACAGATAGTGGTGTAGATATTTCCATGTTCATAAAGATAGCGGTGTAGCTATTTCCATGTTCATACAGATAGCGGTGTAGATATTTCCATGTTCAAGGAGATAGCGGTGTAGATATTTCCATGTT
The DNA here is from genome assembly GCF_029281585.2 of Gorilla gorilla gorilla. Classification (NCBI taxonomy): domain Eukaryota; kingdom Metazoa; phylum Chordata; class Mammalia; order Primates; family Hominidae; genus Gorilla; species Gorilla gorilla. The sequence continues at coordinate 7,095,409 of NC_073239.2, read as the reverse complement.
CATACAGATAGCTGTGCTGATATTTCCATATTTATACAGGTAGCGGTGTAGATATTTCCATGTTTATACAGATAGCGGTGTAGATATTTCCAAGTTTATACAGATAGATGTGTAGATATCTCCATCTTAATACAGATGGTGATGTAGATATTTATATGTTCATACAGATGGCGGTGCAGATATTTCCATGTTCATATAGATTGCCGTGTAGTTATTTCCATGTGCAAAGAGATAGCTTTGTAGATATTTCCATGTGTATGCAGATAGCTGTGTAGATATTTCCATTTTCATGCGGATAGCGGTGTAGATATTTCCATGTTCAAACAGATAGCGGTGTAGATATTTCCATGTTCATACAGATAGCGGTGTAGATATTTCCATGTTTATACAGATAGCGGTGAAGATGTATGCATGTTTACAAGGATAGCAGTGTAGGTACTTAGATGTTCATACAGATAGCGGTGTAGATATTTCCATGTTCATCCAGATGGCTGTGTAGATATATCCATGTTCATACAGATGGCAGTGAAGATATTTCCATGTTCACACAGATGGCGGTGTAGATATTTCCATATTCCTACACGTAGCGGTGTAGATATTTCCATGTTCATACCTATAGCGGTGCTGTTATTTCCATGTTTATACAGGTAGCGGTGTAGATATTTCCATGTTCATACAGATAGCGGTGTAGATATTTCCATGTTTATACAGACAGCAGTGTAGATATTTCCTTGTTTATACAGATAGCGGTGTAGATATCTCCTTCTTAATACAGACGGCGGTGTAGATGTTTATATGTTCATACAGATGGCGGTGCAGATATTTCCATGTTCATACAGATGGCGGTGTAGATATTTCCATGTTTATAGAGATAGCGGTGTAGATATCTCCTTCTTAATATAGATGGCGGTGTAGATGTTTATATGTTCATACAGATGGCAGTGCAGATATTTCCATGTTCATACAGATAGCTGTGTAGATATTTCCATGTATATGCAGATAGCTGTGTAGATATTTCCATTTTCATGCAGATAGCGGTGTAGATATTTCCATGTTCAAACAGATAGAGGTGTAGATAATTCCATGTTCATACAGATAGCGATGTAGATATTTCCATGTTCATACAGATAGAGGTGTAGATATTTCCATGTTCATACAGATAGCGGTGTAGATATTCCCATGTTCATACAGATAGCGGTGCTGATATTTCCATGTTTATACAGGTAGTGGTGTAGATATTTCCATGTTTATACAGATAGCGGTGTAGATATTTCCATGTTCATCCAGATGGCTGTGTAGATATATCCATGTTCATTCAGATAGCGGTGTAGATATTTCCATGTTCATACAGATAGCGGTGTAGATATTTCCATGTTCATACAGATGGCTGTGTAGATATATCCATGTTCATACAGATAGCGGTGTAGATATTTCCATGTTCATACAGATAGTGCTGTAGATATTTCCATGTTCATACAGATAGCGGTGTAGCTATTTCCATGTTCATACAGACAGCGGTGTAGATATTTCCATGTTCAAAGAGATAGCTGTGTAGGTATTTCCATGTTCATACAGATAGCTGTGCTGATATTTCCATGTTTATACAGGTAGCTGTGTAGATATTTCCAAGTTTATACAGATAGTGGTGTAGATATTTCCATGTTTATACAGATAGCGGTGTAGATATTTCCAAGTTTATACAGACAGCAGTGTAGATATTTCCTTGTTTATACAGATAGTGGTGTAGATATCTCCTTCTTAATACAGACGGCGGTGTAGATGTTTATATGTTCATACAGATGGCGGTGCAGATATTTCCATGTTCATACAGATGGCGGTGTAGATATTTCCATGTTTATAGAGATAGCGGTGTTGATATCTCCTTCTTAATACAGATGGCGGTGTAGATGTTTATATGTTCATACAGATGGCAGTGCAGATATTTCCATGTTCATACAGATAGCTGTGTAGATATTTCCATGTATATGCAGATAGCTGTGTAGATATTTCCATTTTCATGCAGATAGCGGTGTAGATATTTCCATGTTCAAACAGATAGCGGTGTAGATATTTCCATGTTCATACAGATAGCGATGTAGATATTTCCATGTTCATACAGATAGAGGTGTAGATATTTCCATGTTCATACAGATAGCGGTGTAGATATTTCCATGTTCATACAGATAGCGGTGCTGATATTTCCATGTTTATACAGGTAGCGGTGTAGATATTTCCATGTTTATACAGATAGCGGTGTAGATATTTCCATGTTCATCCAGATGGCTGTGTAGATATATCCATGTTCATACAGATAGCGGTGTAGATATTTCCATGTTCATACAGATAGCGGTGTAGATATTTCCATGTTCATACAGATGGCTGTGTAGATATATCCATGTTCATACAGATAGCGGTGTAGATATTTCCATGTTCATACAGATAGTGCAGTGGATATTTCCATGTTCATACAGATAGCGGTGTAGCTATTTCCATGTTCATACAGATAGCGGTGTAGATATTTCCATGTTCAAAGAGGTAGCTCTGTAGGTATTTCCTTGTTCATACAGATAGCTGTGCTGATATTTCCATGTTTATACAGGTAGCTGTGTAGATATTTCCATGTTTATACAGATAGTGGTGTAGATATTTCCATGTTTATACAGATAGCGGTGTAGATATTTCCAAGTTTATACAGATAGATGTGTAGATATCCCCATCTTAATACAGATGGCGGTGTAGATATTTATATGTTCATTCAGATGGCGGTGCAGATATTTCCATGTTCATATAGATGGCGGTGTAGATATTTCCATGTTTATAGAGATAGCGGTGTAGTTATTTCCATGTGTAAAGAGATAGCTTTGTAGATATTTCCATGTGTATGCAGATAGCGGTGTAGATATTTCCATGTTCAAACAGATAGCGGTGTAGATATTTCCATGTTCATACAGATAGCGGTGTAGATATTTCCATGTTTATACAGATAGCGGTGAAGATGTATGCATGTTTACAAGGATAGCAGTGTAGATGTTTCCATGTTCATGCAGATAGCGGTGTAGATATTTCCATGTTCATCCACATGGCATTGTAGATATATCCATGTTCATACAGATGGCAGTGAAGATATTTCCAGGTTCATACAGATAGCGGTGTAGATATTTCCATGTTCATACAGATAGCGGTGGAGATATTTCCGTGTTCATACCGATAGCGGTGCTGATATTTCCATGTTTATACAGGTAGCGATGTAGATATTTCCATGTTTGTACAGATAGCGGTGTAGATATTTCCATGTTTATACAGATAGCAGTGTAGATATTTCCATGTTTATACAGATATAGGTGTAGATATCTCCTTCTTAATACAGATGGCGGTGTAGATATTTATATGTTAATACAGATGGCGGTGCAGATATTTCCATGTTCATACAGATGGCGGTGTAGATATTTCCATGTTCATACAGATAGCGGTGTAGTTATTTCCATGTGAAAAGAGATAGCTGTGTAGATCTTCCCATGTATATTCAGATAGCTGTGTAGATATTTCCATTTTCATGCAGATAGCGGTGTATATATTTCCCTGTTCAAACAGATAGCGGTGTAGATATTTCCATGTTCATACAGATAGTGGTGTAGATATTTCCTTTTTCATACAGGTAGCGGTGTAGCTATTTCCATGTTCATACAGATTGCGGTGTGGATATTTCCATGTTCATAGAGATAGCGGTGTAGATATTTCCATGTTTATACAGGTAGCGGTGTAGATATTTCCATGTTTATACAGGTAGCGGTGAAGATGTATGCATGTTTACATAGATAGCGGTGTAGATATTTTCATGTTCATCCAGATGGCTGTGTAGATATTTCCATGTTCATACAGATAGCGGGGAAAATATTTCCATGTTCATACAGATAGCTATGTAGATATTTCCATGTTCATACAGATGGCTGTGTTGATATATCCATGTTCCTACAGATTTCGGTGAAGATATTTCCATGTTCATACAGATGGCGGTGTAGATATTTCCATGTTCATACAGATAGCGGTGCTGATATTTCCATGTTTATACATGTAGCGGTGTAGATATTTCCATGTTTTTACAGATAGCGGTGTAGATATTTCCATGTTTATACACATAGCGGTGTAGATATTTCCATGTTTATACAGATAGCAGTGTACATATTTCCATGTTTATGCAGATAGTGGTGTAGATATCTCCAACTTAATACAGATGGCGGTGTAGATATTTATATGTTCATACAGATGGCGGTGCAGGTATTTCCATGTTCATACAGATGGCGGTGTAGATATTTCCATGTTCATACAGATAGCGGTGTATTTTTTTCCATGTGCAAAGAGATAGCTGTGTAGATATTTCCATGTATAAGCAGATAGCTGTGTAGATATTTCCATTTTCATGCAGATAGCGGTGTATATATTTCCCTGTTCAAACAGTTAGCGGTGTAGATATTTCTATGTTCATAAAGATAGCGGTGTAGATATTTCCATGTTTATACAGATAGCGGTGAAGATGTATGCATGTTTACACAGATAGCGGTGTAGATATTTCCATGTTCATCCAGCTGGCTGTGTAGATATATCCATGTTCATGCAGATAGCGGTGTAGATATTTCCATGTTCAAACAGATAGAGGTGTAGATAATTCCATGTTCATACAGATAGCGATGTAGATATTTCCATGTTCATACAGATAGAGGTGTAGATATTTCCATGTTCATACAGATAGCGGTGTAGATATTTCCATGTTCATACAGATAGCGGTGCTGATATTTCCATGTTTATACAGGTAGCGGTGTAGATATTTCCATGTTTATACAGATAGCGGTGTAGATATTTCCATGTTCATCCAGATGGCTGTGTAGATATATCCATGTTCATTCAGATAGCGGTGTAGATATTTCCATGTTCATACAGATAGCGGTGTAGATATTTCCATGTTCATACAGATGGCTGTGTAGATATATCCATGTTCATACAGATAGCGGTGTAGATATTTCCATGTTCATACAGATAGTGCTGTAGATATTTCCATGTTCATACAGATAGCGGTGTAGCTATTTCCATGTTCATACAGATAGCGGTGTAGATATTTCCATGTTCAAAGAGATAGCTGTGTAGGTATTTCCATGTTCATACAGATAGCTGTGCTGATATTTCCATGTTTATACAGGTAGCTGTGTAGATATTTCCAAGTTTATACAGATAGTGGTGTAGATATTTCCATGTTTATACAGATAGCGGTGTAGATATTTCCAAGTTTATACAGACAGCAGTGTAGATATTTCCTTGTTTATACAGATAGTGGTGTAGATATCTCCTTCTTAATACAGACGGTGGTGTAGATATTTATATGTTCATACAGATGGCGGTGCAGATATTTCCATGTTCATACAGATGGCGGTGTAGATATTTCCATGTTTATAGAGATAGCGGTGTTGATATTTCCTTCTTAATACAGATGGCGGTGTAGATGTTTGTATGTTCATACAGATGGCAGTGCAGATATTTCCATGTTCATACAGATAGCTGTGTAGATATTTCCATGTATATGCAGATAGCTGTGTAGATATTTCCATTTTCATGCAGATAGCGGTGTAGGTATTTCCATGTTCAAACAGATAGCGGTGTAGATATTTCCATGTTCATACAGATAGCGATGTAGATATTTCCATGTTCATACAGATAGAGGTGTAGATATTTCCATGTTCATACAGATAGCGGTGTAGATATTTCCATGTTCATACAGATAGCGGTGCTGATATTTCCATGTTTATACAGGTAGCGGTGTAGATATTTCCATGTTTATACAGATAGCGGTGTAGATATTTCCATGTTCATCCAGATGGCTGTGTAGATATATCCATGTTCATACAGATAGCGGTGTAGATATTTCCATGTTCATACAGATAGCGGTGTAGATATTTCCATGTTCATACAGATGGCTGTGTAGATATATCCATGTTCATACAGATAGCGGTGTAGATATTTCCATGTTCATACAGATAGTGCAGTAGATATTTCCATGTTCATACAGATAGCGGTGTAGCTATTTCCATGTTCATACAGATAGCGGTGTAGATATTTCCATGTTCAAAGAGGTAGCTCTGTAGGTATTTCCTTGTTCATACAGATAGCTGTGCTGATATTTCCATGTTTATACAGGTAGCTGTGTAGATATTTCCATGTTTATACAGATAGTGGTGTAGATATTTCCATGTTTATACAGATAGCGGTGTAGATATTTCCAAGTTTATACAGATAGATGTGTAGATATCCCCATCTTAATACAGATGGCGGTGTAGATATTTATATGTTCATTCAGATGGCGGTGCAGATATTTCCATGTTCATATAGATGGCGGTGTAGATATTTCCATGTTTATAGAGATAGCGGTGTAGTTATTTCCATGTGTAAAGAGATAGCTTTGTAGATATTTCCATGTGTATGCAGATAGCGGTGTAGATATTTCCATGTTCAAACAGATAGCGGTGTAGATATTTCCATGTTCATACAGATAGCGGTGTAGATATTTCCATGTTTATACAGATAGCGGTGAAGATGTATGCATGTTTACAAGGATAGCAGTGTAGATGTTTCCATGTTCATGCAGATAGCGGTGTAGATATTTCCATGTTCATCCACATGGCATTGTAGATATATCCATGTTCATACAGATGGCAGTGAAGATATTTCCAGGTTCATACAGATTGCGGTGTAGATATTTCCATGTTCATACAGATAGCGGTGGAGATATTTCCGTGTTCATACCGATAGCGGTGCTGATATTTCCATGTTTATACAGGTAGCGATGTAGATATTTCCATGTTTGTACAGATAGCGGTGTAGATATTTCCATGTTTATACAGATAGCAGTGTAGATATTTCCATGTTTATACAGATATCGGTGTAGGTATCTCCTTCTTAATACAGATGGCGGTGTAGATATTTATATGTTCATACAGATGGCGGTGCAGATATTTCCATGTTCATACAGATGGCGGTGTAGATATTTCCATGTTCATACAGATAGCGGTGTAGTTATTTCCATGTGAAAAGAGATAGCTGTGTAGATCTTCCCATGTATATTCAGATAGCTGTGTAGATATTTCCATTTTCATGCAGATAGCGGTGTATATATTTCCCTGTTCAAACAGATAGCGGTGTAGATATTTCCATGTTCATACAGATAGTGGTGTAGATATTTCCTTTTTCATACAGGTAGCGGTGTAGCTATTTCCATGTTCATACAGATAGCGGTGTGGATATTTCCATGTTCATAGAGATAGCGGTGTAGATATTTCCATGTTTATACAGGTAGCGGTGTAGATATTTCCATGTTTATACAGGTAGCGGTGAAGATGTATGCATGTTTACATAGATAGCGGTGTAGATATTTTCATGTTCATCCAGATGGCTGTGTAGATATTTCCATGTTCATACAGATAGCGGGGAAAATATTTCCATGTTCATACAGATAGCGGTGTAGATATTTCCATGTTCATACAGATGGCTGTGTTGATATATCCATGTTCCTACAGATTTCGGTGAAGATATTTCCATGTTCATACAGATGGCGGTGTAGATATTTCCATGTTCATACAGATAGCGGTGCTGATATTTCCATGTTTATACATGTAGCGGTGTAGATATTTCCATGTTTTTACAGATAGCGGTGTAGATATTTCCATGTTTATACACATAGCGGTGTAGATATTTCCATGTTTATACAGATAGCAGTGTACATATTTCCATGTTTATGCAGATAGTGGTGTAGATATCTCCAACTTAATACAGATGGCGGTGTAGATATTTATATGTTCATACAGATGGCGGTGCAGGTATTTCCATGTTCATACAGATGGCGGTGTAGATATTTCCATGTTCATACAGATAGCGGTGTATTTTTTTTCCATGTGCAAAGAGATAGCTGTGTAGATATTTCCATGTATAAGCAGATAGCTGTGTAGATATTTCCATTTTCATGCAGATAGCGGTGTATATATTTCCCTGTTCAAACAGTTAGCGGTGTAGATATTTCTATGTTCATAAAGATAGCGGTGTAGATATTTCCATGTTCATACAGATAGCGGTGCTGATATTTCCATGTTTATACAGGTAGCGTTGTAGATATTTCCATGTTTATACAGATAGCGGTGTAGATATCTCCATCTTAATAGAGATGGCGGTGTAGATATTTATATGTTCATACAGATGGCGGTGCAGATATTCCCATGTTAATACAGATGGCGGTGTAGATATTTCCATGCTCATACAGATAGCGGTGTAGTTTTTTCCATGTGTAAAGAGATAGCTGTGTAGATATTTCCATGTATATGCAGATAGCTGTGTAGATATTTCCATTTTCATGCAGATAGCGGTGTATATATTTCCATGTTCAAACAGATAGCGGTGTAGTTATTTCCATGTTTATACAGATAGCGGTGAAGATGTATGCATGTCTACACAGATAGCAGTGTAGATATTTCCATGTTCATCCAGATGGCTGTGTAGATATATCCATGTTCATACAGATAGCGGTGTAGATATTTCCATGTTCATACAGATAGTGGTGTAGATATTTCCATGTTCATAAAGATAGCGGTGTAGCTATTTCCATGTTCATACAGATAGCGGTGTAGATATTTCCATGTTCAAGGAGATAGCGGTGTAGATATTTCCATGTTCATACAGATAGCTGTGCTGATATTTCCATATTTATACAGGTAGCGGTGTAGATATTTCCATGTTTATACAGATAGCGGTTTAGATATTTCCAAGTTTATACAGATAGATGTGTAGATATCTCCATCTTAATACAGATGGTGATGTAGATATTTATATGTTCATACAGATGGCGGTGCAGATATTTCCATGTTCATATAGATGGCCGTGTAGTTATTTCCATGTGCAAAGAGATAGCTTTGTAGATATTTCCATGTGTATGCAGATTGCTGTGTAGATATTTCCATTTTCATGCGGATAGCGGTGTAGATATTTCCATGTTCAAACAGATAGCGGTGTAGATATTTCCATGTTCATACAGATAGCGGTGTAGATATTTCCATGTTTATACAGATAGCGGTGAAGATGTATGCATGTTTACAAGGATAGCAGTGTAGGTACTTAGATGTTCATACAGATAGCGGTGTAGATATTTCCATGTTCATCCAGATGGCTGTGTAGATATATCCATGTTCATACAGATGGTAGTGAAGACATTTCCATGTTCACACAGATGGCGGTGTAGATATTTCCATATTCCTACACGTAGCGGTGTAGATATTTCCATGTTCATACCTATAGCGGTGCTGTTATTTCCATGTTTATACAGGTAGCGGTGTAGATATTTCCATGTTCATACAGATAGCGGTGTAGATATTTCCATGTTTATACAGACAGCAGTGTAGATATTTCCTTGTTTATACAGATAGCGGTGTAGATATCTCCTTCTTAATACAGACGGCGGTGTAGATGTTTATATGTTCATACAGATGGCGGTGCAGATATTTCCATGTTCATACAGATGGCGGTGTAGATATTTCCATGTTTATAGAGATAGCGGTGTAGATATCTCCTTCTTAATATAGATGGCGGTGTAGATGTTTATATGTTCATACAGATGGCAGTGCAGATATTTCCATGTTCATACAGATAGCTGTGTAGATATTTCCATGTATATGCAGATAGCTGTGTAGATATTTCCATTTTCATGCAGATAGCGGTGTAGATATTTCCATGTTCAAACAGATAGAGGTGTAGATAATTCCATGTTCATACAGATAGCGATGTAGATATTTCCATGTTCATACAGATAGAGGTGTAGATATTTCCATGTTCATACAGATAGCGGTGTAGATATTTCCATGTTCATACAGATAGCGGTGCTGATATTTCCATGTTTATACAGGTAGCGGTGTAGATATTTCCATGTTTATACAGATAGCGGTGTAGATATTTCCATGTTCATCCAGATGGCTGTGTAGATATATCCATGTTCATTCAGATAGTGGTGTAGATATTTCCATGTTCATACAGATAGCGGTGTAGATATTTCCATGTTCATACAGATGGCTGTGTAGATATATCCATGTTCATACAGATAGCGGTGTAGATATTTCCATGTTCATACAGATAGTGCTGTAGATATTTCCATGTTCATACAGATAGCGGTGTAGCTATTTCCATGTTCATACAGATAGCGGCGTAGATATTTCCATGTTCAAAGTGATAGCTGTGTAGGTATTTCCATGTTCATACAGATAGCTGTGCTGATATTTCCATGTTTATACAGGTAGCTGTGTAGATATTTCCAAGTTTATACAGATAGTGGTGTAGATATTTCCATGTTTATACAGATAGCGGTGTAGATATTTCCATGTTCATACAGATAGTGCTGTAGATATTTCCATATTCATACAGATAGCGGTGTAGCTATTTCCATGTTCATACAGATAGCGGTGTAGATATTTCCATGTTCAAAGAGATAGCTGTGTAGGTATTTCCATGTTCATACAGATAGCTGTGCTGATATTTCCATGTTTATACAGGTAGCTGTGTAGATATTTCCAAGTTTATACAGATAGTGGTGTAGATATTTCCATGTTTATACAGATAGCGGTGTAGATATTTCCAAGTTTATACAGACAGCAGTGTAGATATTTCCTTGTTTATACAGATAGTGGTGTAGATATGTCCTTCTTAATACAGACGGCGGTGTAGATGTTTATATGTTCATACAGATGGCGGTGCAGATATTTCCATGTTCATACAGATGGCGGTGTAGATATTTCCATGTTTATAGAGATAGCGGTGTTGATATCTCCTTCTTAATACAGATGGCGGTGTAGATGTTTATATGTTCATTCAGATGGCAGTGCAGATATTTCCATGTTCATACAGATAGCTGTGTAGATATTTCCATGTATATGCAGATAGCTGTGTAGATATTTCCATTTTCATGCAGATAGCGGTGTAGATATTTCCATGTTCAAACAGATAGCGGTGTAGATATTTCCATGTTCATACAGATAGCGATGTAGATATTTCCATGTTCATACAGATAGAGGTGTAGATATTTCCATGTTCATACAGATAGCGGTGTAGATATTTCCATGTTCATACAGATAGCGGTGCTGATATTTCCATGTTTATACAGGTAGCGGTGTAGATATTTCCATGTTTATACAGATAGCGGTGTAGATATTTCCATGTTCATCCAGATGGCTGTGTAGATATATCCATGTTCATACAGATAGCGGTGTAGATATTTCCATGTTCATACAGATAGCGGTGTAGGTATTTCCATGTTCATACAGATGGCTGTGTAGATGTATCCATGTTCATACAGATAGCGGTGTAGATATTTCCATGTTCATACAAATAGTGCAGTAGATATTTCCATGTTCATACAGATAGCGGTGTAGCTATTTCCATGTTCATACAGATAGCGGTGTAGATATTTCCATGTTCAAAGAGGTAGCTCTGTAGGTATTTCCTTGTTCATACAGATAGCTGTGCTGATATTTCCATGTTTATACAGGTAGCTGTGTAGATATTTCCATGTTTATACAGATAGTGGTGTAGATATTTCCATGTTTATACAGATAGCGGTGTAGATATTTCCAAGTTTATACAGATAGATGTGTAGATATCCCCATCTTAATACAGATGGCGGTGTAGATATTTATATGTTCATTCAGATGGCGGTGCAGATATTTCCATGTTCATATAGATGGCGGTGTAGATATTTCCATGTTTATAGAGATAGCGGTGTAGTTATTTCCATGTGTAAAGAGATAGCTTTGTAGATATTTCCATGTGTATGCAGATAGCGGTGTAGATATTTCCATGTTCAAACAGATAGCGGTGTAGATATTTCCATGTTCATACAGATAGCGGTGTAGATATTTCCATGTTTATACAGATAGCGGTGAAGATGTATGCATGTTTACAAGGATAGCAGTGTAGATGTTTCCATGTTCATGCAGATAGCGGTGTAGATATTTCCATGTTCATCCACATGGCATTGTAGATATATCCATGTTCATACAGATGGCAGTGAAGATATTTCCAGGTTCATACAGATAGCGGTGTAGATATTTCCATGTTCATACAGATAGCGGTGGAGATATTTCCGTGTTCATACCGATAGCGGTGCTGATATTTCCATGTTTATACAGGTAGCGATGTAGATATTTCCATGTTTGTACAGATAGCGGTGTAGATATTTCCATGTTTATACAGATAGCAGTGTAGATATTTCCATGTTTATACAGATATCGGTGTAGATATCTCCTTCTTAATACAGATGGCGGTGTAGATATTTATATGTTCATACAGATGGCGGTGCAGATATTTCCATGTTCATACAGATGGCGGTGTAGATATTTCCATGTTCATACAGATAGCGGTGTAGTTATTTCCATGTGAAAAGAGATAGCTGTGTAGATCTTCCCATGTATATTCAGATAGCTGTGTAGATATTTCCATTTTCATGCAGATAGCGGTGTATATATTTCCCTGTTCAAACAGATAGCGGTGTAGATATTTCCATGTTCATACAGATAGTGGTGTAGATATTTCCTTTTTCATACAGGTAGCGGTGTAGCTATTTCCATGTTCATACAGATTGCGGTGTGGATATTTCCATTTTCATAGAGATAGCGGTGTAGATATTTCCATGTTTATACAGGTAGCGGTGTAGATATTTCCATGTTTATACAGGTAGCGGTGAAGATGTATGCATGTTTACATAGATAGCGGTGTAGATATTTTCATGTTCATCCAGATGGCTGTGTAGATATTTCCATGTTCATACAGATAGCGGGGAAAATATTTCCATGTTCATACAGATAGCGGTGTAGATATTTCCATGTTCATACAGATGGCTGTGTTGATATATCCATGTTCCTACAGATTTCGGTGAAGATATTTCCATGTTCATACAGATGGCGGTGTAGATATTTCCATGTTCATACAGATAGCGGTGCTGATATTTCCATGTTTATACATGTAGCGGTGTAGATATTTCCATGTTTTTACAGATAGCGGTGTAGATATTTCCATGTTTATACACATAGCGGTGTAGATATTTCCATGTTTATACAGATAGCAGTGTACATATTTCCATGTTTATGCAGATAGTGGTGTAGATATCTCCAACTTAATACAGATGGCGGTGTAGATATTTATATGTTCATACAGATGGCGGTGCAGGTATTTCCATGTTCATACAGATGGCGGTGTAGATATTTCCATGTTCATACAGATAGCGGTGTATTTTTTTCCATGTGCAAAGAGATAGCTGTGTAGATATTTCCATGTATAAGCAGATAGCTGTGTAGATATTTCCATTTTCATGCAGATAGCGGTGTATATATTTCCCTGTTCAAACAGTTAGCGGTGTAGATATTTCTATGTTCATAAAGATAGTGGTGTAGATATTTCCATGTTTATACAGATAGCGGTGAAGATGTATGCATGTTTACACAGATAGCGGTGTAGATATTTCCATGTTCATCCAGCTGGCTGTGTAGATATATCCATGTTCATGCAGATAGCGGTGTAGATATTTCCATGTTCAAACAGATAGAGGTGTAGATAATTCCATGTTCATACAGATAGCGATGTAGATATTTCCATGTTCATACAGATAGAGGTGTAGATATTTCCATGTTCATACAGATAGCGGTGTAGATATTTCCATGTTCATACAGATAGCGGTGCTGATATTTCCATGTTTATACAGGTAGCGGTGTAGATATTTCCATGTTTATACAGATAGCGGTGTAGATATTTCCATGTTCATCCAGATGGCTGTGTAGATATATCCATGTTCATTCAGATAGCGGTGTAGATATTTCCATGTTCATACAGATAGCGGTGTAGATATTTCCATGTTCATACAGATGGCTGTGTAGATATATCCATGTTCATACAGATAGCGGTGTAGATATTTCCATGTTCATACAGATAGTGCTGTAGATATTTCCATGTTCATACAGATAGCGGTGTAGCTATTTCCATGTTCATACAGATAGCGGTGTAGATATTTCCATGTTCAAAGAGATAGCTGTGTAGGTATTTCCATGTTCATACAGATAGCTGTGCTGATATTTCCATGTTTATACAGGTAGCTGTGTAGATATTTCCAAGTTTATACAGATAGTGGTGTAGATATTTCCATGTTTATACAGATAGCGGTGTAGATATTTCCAAGTTTATACAGACAGCAGTGTAGATATTTCCTTGTTTATACAGATAGTGGTGTAGATATCTCCTTCTTAATACAGACGGCGGTGTAGATGTTTATATGTTCATACAGATGGCGGTGCAGATATTTCCATGTTCATACAGATGGCGGTGTAGATATTTCCATGTTTATAGAGATAGCGGTGTTGATATCTCCTTCTTAATACAGATGGCGGTGTAGATGTTTATATGTTCATACAGATGGCAGTGCAGATATTTCCATGTTCATACAGATAGCTCTGTAGATATTTCCATGTATATGCAGATAGCTGTGTAGATATTTCCATTTTCATGCAGATAGCGGTGTAGATATTTCCATGTTCAAACAGATAGCGGTGTAGATATTTCCATGTTCATACAGATAGCGATGTAGATATTTCCATGTTCATACAGATAGAGGTGTAGATATTTCCATGTTCATACAGATAGCGGTGTAGATATTTCCATGTTCATACAGATAGCGGTGCTGATATTTCCATGTTTATACAGGTAGCGGTGTAGATATTTCCATGTTTATACAGATAGCGGTGTAGATATTTCCATGTTCATCCAGATGGCTGTGTAGATATATCCATGTTCATACAGATAGCGGTGTAGATATTTCCATGTTCATACAGATAGCGGTGTAGATATTTCCATGTTCATACAGATGGCTGTGTAGATATATCCATGTTCATACAGATAGCGGTGTAGATATTTCCATGTTCATACAGATAGTGCAGTAGATATTTCCATGTTCATACAGATAGCGGTGTAGCTATTTCCATGTTCATACAGATAGCGGTGTAGATATTTCCATGTTCAAAGAGGTAGCTCTGTAGGTATTTCCTTGTTCATACAGATAGCTGTGCTGATATTTCCATGTTTATACAGGTAGCTGTGTAGATATTTCCATGTTTATACAGATAGTGGTGTAGATATTTCCATGTTTATACAGATAGCGGTGTAGATATTTCCAAGTTTATACAGATAGATGTGTAGATATCACCATCTTAATACAGATGGCGGTGTAGATATTTATATGTTCATTCAGATGGCGGTGCAGATATTTCCATGTTCATATAGATGGCGGTGTAGATATTTCCATGTTTATAGAGATAGCGGTGTAGTTATTTCCATGTGTAAAGAGATAGCTTTGTAGATATTTCCATGTGTATGCAGATAGCGGTGTAGATATTTCCATGTTCAAACAGATAGCGGTGTAGATATTTCCATGTTCATACAGATAGCGGTGTAGATATTTCCATGTTTATACAGATAGCGGTGAAGATGTATGCATGTTTACAAGGATAGCAGTGTAGATGTTTCCATGTTCATGCAGATAGCGGTGTAGATATTTCCATGTTCATCCACATGGCATTGTAGATATATCCATGTTCATACAGATGGCAGTGAAGATATTTCCAGGTTCATACAGATTGCGGTGTAGATATTTCCATGTTCATACAGATAGCGGTGGAGATATTTCCGTGTTCATACCGATAGCGGTGCTGATATTTCCATGTTTATACAGGTAGCGATGTAGATATTTCCATGTTTGTACAGATAGCGGTGTAGATATTTCCATGTTTATACAGATAGCAGTGTAGATATTTCCATGTTTATACAGATATCGGTGTAGATATCTCCTTCTTAATACAGATGGCGGTGTAGATATTTATATGTTCATACAGATGGCGGTGCAGATATTTCCATGTTCATACAGATGGCGGTGTAGATATTTCCATGTTCATACAGATAGCGGTGTAGTTATTTCCATGTGAAAAGAGATAGCTGTGTAGATCTTCCCATGTATATTCAGATAGCTGTGTAGATATTTCCATTTTCATGCAGATAGCGGTGTATATATTTCCCTGTTCAAACAGATAGCGGTGTAGATATTTCCATGTTCATACAGATAGTGGTGTAGATATTTCCTTTTTCATACAGGTAGCGGTGTAGCTATTTCCATGTTCATACAGATAGCGGTGTGGATATTTCCATGTTCATAGAGATAGCGGTGTAGATATTTCCATGTTTATACAGGTAGCGGTGTAGATATTTCCATGTTTATACAGGTAGCGGTGAAGATGTATGCATGTTTACCTAGATAGCGGTGTAGATATTTTCATGTTCATCCAGATGGCTGTGTAGATATTTCCATGTTCATACAGATAGCGGGGAAAATATTTCCATGTTCATACAGATAGCGGTGTAGATATTTCCATGTTCATACAGATGGCTGTGTTGATATATCCATGTTCCTACAGATTTCGGTGAAGATATTTCCATGTTCATACAGATGGCGGTGTAGATATTTCCATGTTCATACAGATAGCGGTGCTGATATTTCCATGTTTATACATGTAGCGGTGTAGATATTTCCATGTTTTTACAGATAGCGGTGTAGATATTTCCATGTTTATACACATAGCGGTGTAGATATTTCCATGTTTATACAGATAGCAGTGTACATATTTCCATGTTTATGCAGATAGTGGTGTAGATATCTCCAACTTAATACAGATGGCGGTGTAGATATTTATATGTTCATACAGATGGCGGTGCAGGTATTTCCATGTTCATACAGATGGCGGTGTAGATATTTCCATGTTCATACAGATAGCGGTGTATTTTTTTCCATGTGCAAAGAGATAGCTGTGTAGATATTTCCATGTATAAGCAGATAGCTGTGTAGATATTTCCATTTTCATGCAGATAGCGGTGTATATATTTCCCTGTTCAAACAGTTAGCGGTGTAGGTATTTCTATGTTCATAAAGATAGCGGTGTAGATATTTCCATGTTTATACAGATAGCGGTGAAGATGTATGCATGTTTACACAGATAGCGGTGTAGATATTTCCATGTTCATCCAGCTGGCTGTGTAGATATATCCATGTTCATGCAGATAGCGGTGTAGATATTTCCGTGTTCATACAGATAGCGGTGCAGATATTTCCATGTTCATCCAGATGTCTGTGTAGATATATCCATGTTCATACAGATGGCGGTGAAGGTATTTCCATGTTCATACAAATAGCGGTGTAGATATTTCCATGTTCATACAGATAGCGGTGTAGATATTTCCATGTTCATACAGATATCGGTGTAAGTATTTCCATGTTCATACAGATAGCGGTGTAGATATTTCCATTTTTAAGCAGATAGCGGTGTATATATTTCCCTGTTCAAACAGTTAGCGGTGTAGATATTTCCATGTTCATAAAGATAGCGGTGTAGATATTTCCATGTTTATACAGATAGCGGTGAAGTTGTATGCATGTTTACACAGATAGCGGTGTAGGTATTTCCACATTCATCCAGATGGCTGTGTAGATATATCCATGTTCATACAGATGGCGGTGAAGTTATTTCCATGTTCATACAGATAGCGGTGTAGATATTTCCATGTTCATACAGATAGTGGTGTAGATATTTCCATGTTCATACAGATAGCGGTGTAGATATTTCCATGTTTATACAGATAGCGGTGTAGATAACTCCTTCTTTATACAGATGGCGGTGGAGATATTTATATGTTCATACAGGTGGCGGTGCAGATATTTCCATGTTCATACAGATGGCGGTGTAGATATTTCCATGTTTATAGAGATAGCGGTGTAGATATTTCCATGTGTAAAGAGATAGCTGTGTAGATATTTACATGTATATGCAGATATCTGTGTAGATATTTCCATTTTCATGCAGATAGCGGTGTAGATATTTCCATGTTCAAATAGATAGCAGTGTAGATATTTCAATGTTCATAAAGATAGCGGTGTAGATATTTCCATGTTTATACTGATAGCGGTGAAGATGTATGCATGTTTACACAGATAGCGGTGTAGATATTTCTATGATCATACAGATAGCGGTGTAGATATTTCCATGTTCATCCAGATGGCTGTGTAGACATATCCATTTTCATACAGATGGCGTTGAAGATATTTCCATGTTCATTCAGATAGCGGTGTAGATATTTCCATGTTCATACAGATAGCGGTGCTGATATTTCCATGTTTATACAGGTAGCGGTGTAGATATTTCCATGTTTATACAGATAGCGGTGTAGATATCTCCATCTTAATAGAGATGGCGGTGTAGATATTTATATGTTCATACAGATGGCGGTGCAGATATTCCCATGTTAATACAGATGGCGGTGTAGATATTTCCATGCTCATACAGATAGCGGTGTAGTTTTTTCCATGTGTAAAGAGATAGCTGTGTAGATATTTCCATGTATATGCAGATAGCTGTGTAGATATTTCCATTTTCATGCAGATAGCGGTGTATATATTTCCATGTTCAAACAGATAGCGGTGTAGATATTTCCATGTTTATACAGATAGCGGTGAAGATGTATGCATATCTACACAGATAGCAGTGTAGATATTTCCATTTTCATCCAGATGGCTGTGTAGATATATCCATGTTCATACAGATAGCGGTGTAGATATTTCCATGTTCATACAGATAGCGGTGTAGATATTTCCGTGTTCATCCAGATGGCTGTATAGATATATCCATGTTCATACAGATAGCGGTGTAGATATTTCCATGTTCATACAGATAGTGGTGTAGATATTTCCATGTTCATGAAGATAGCGGTGTAGATATTTCCATGTTCAAACAGATAGCGGTGTAGATATTTCCATGTTCATACAGATAGCGGTGTAGATATTTCCATGTTTATACAGATAGCGGTGAAGATGTATGCATGTTTACAAGGATAGCAGTGTAGATATTTAGATGTTCATACAGATAGCGGTGTAGATATTTCCATGTTCATCCAGATGGCTGTGTAGATATATCCATGTTCATACAGATGGCAGTGAAGATATTTCCATGTTCACACAGATGGCGGTGTAGATATTTCCATGTTCCTACACATAGCGGTGTAGATATTTCCATGTTCATACCTATAGCGGTGCTGTTATTTCCATGTTCATGCAGATAGCGGTGTAGATATTTCCATGTTCATCCAGATGGCATTGTAGATATATCCATTTTCATACAGATGGCAGTGAAGATATTTCCATGTTCATACAGATAGCGGTGTAGATATTTCCATGTTCATACAGATAGCGGTGGAGATATTTCCGTGTTCATACCAATAGCGGTGCTGATATTTCCATGTTTATACAGGTAGCGATGTAGATATTTCCATGTTTGTACAGATAGCGGTGTAGATATTTCCATGTTTATACAGATAGCAGTGTAGATATTTCAATGTTTATACAGATATCGGTGTAGATATCTCCTTCTTAATACAGATGGCGGTGTAGATATTTATATGTTCATACAGATGGCGGTGCAGATATTTCCATGTTCATACAGATGGCGGTGTAGATATTTCCATGTTCATACAGATAGCGGTGTAGTTATTTCCATGTGTAAAGAGATAGCTGTGTAGATCTTCCCATGTATATTCAGATAGCTGTGTAGATATTTCCATTTTCATGCAGATAGCGGTGTATATATTTCCCTGTTCAAACAGATAGCGGTGTAGATATTTCCATGTTCATACAGATAGTGGTGTAGATATTTCCTTTTTCATACAGATAGCGGTGTAGCTATTTCAATGTTCATACAGATAGCGGTGTGGATATTTCCATGTTCATAGAGATAGCAGTGTAGATATTTCCATGTTTATACAGGTAGCGGTGTAGATATTTCCATGTTTATACAGGTAGCGGTAATGTTGTATGCATGTTTACACAGATAGCTGTGTAGATATTTTCATGTTCATCCAGATGGCTGTGTAGATATTTCCATGTTCATACAGATAGTGGGGAAGATATTTCCATGTTCATACAGATAGCGGTGTAGATATTTCCATGTTCATACAGATGGCTGTGTAGATATATCCATGTTCCTACAGATGGCGGTGAAGATATTTCCATGTTCATACAGATGGCGGTGTAGATATTTCCATGTTCATACAGATAGCGGTGCTGATATTTCCATGTTTATACATGTAGTGGTGTAGATATTTCCATGTTTTTACAGATAGCGGTGTAGATATTTCCATGTTTATACACATAGCGGTGTAGATATTTCCATGTTTATACAGATAGCAGTGTAGATATTTCCATGTTTATGCAGATAGTGGTGTAGATATCTCCAACTTAATACAGATGGCGGTGTAGATATTTATATGTTCAAACAGATGGCGGTGCAGGTATTTCCATGTTCATACAGATGGCGGTGTAGATATTTCCATGTTCATACAGATAGCGGTGTATTTTTTTCCATGTGCAAAGAGATAGCTGTGTAGATATTTCCATGTATAAGCAGATAGCTGTGTAGATATTTCCATTTTCATGCAGATAGCGGTGTATATATTTCCCTGTTCAAACAGTTAGCGGTGTAGATATTTCTATGTTCATAAAGATAGCGGTGTAGATATTTCCATGTTTATACAGATAGCGGTGAAGATGTATGCATGTGTACACAGATAGCGGTGTAGATATTTCCATGTTCATCCAGCTGGCTGTGTAGATATATCCATGTTCATGCAGATAGCGGTGTAGATATTTCCATGTTCATACAGATAGCGGTGTAGTTATTTCCATGTGTAAAGAGATAGCTGTATAGATATTTCCATGTATATGCAGATAGCTGTTTAGATATTTCCATTTTCATGCAGATAGCGGTGTATATATTTCCCTGTTCAAACAGATAGCGGTGTAGATATTTCCATGTTCATACAGATAGTGGTGTAGATATTTCCATGTTCATACAGATAGCGGTGTAGCTATTTCCATGTTCATACAGATAGCGGTGTAGATATTTCCATGTTTATACAGATAGCGGTGAAGATGTATGCATGTTTACAAGGATAGCAGTGTAGATGTTTCCATGTTCATGCAGATAGCGGTGTAGATATTTCCATGTTCATCCAGATGGCATTGTAGATATATCCATGTTCATACAGATGGCAGTGAAGATATTTCCATGTTCATACAGATAGCGGTGTAGATATTTCCATGTTCATACAGATAGCGGTGGAGATATTTCCGTGTTCAGACCGATAGCGGTGCTGATATTTCCATGTTTATACAGGTAGCGATGTAGATATTTCCATGTTTGTACAGATAGCGGTGTAGATATTTCCATGTTTATACAGATAGCAGTCTAAATATTTCCATGTTTATACAGATATCGGTGTAGATATCTCCTTCTTAATGCAGATGGCGGTGTAGATATTTATATGTTCATACAGATGGCGGTGCAGATAATTCCATGTTCATACAGATGGCGGTGTAGATATTTCCATGTTTATAGAGATAGCGGTGTAGTTATTTCCATGTGTAAAGAGACAGCTGTGTAGATATTCCCATGTATATTCAGATAGCTGTGTAGATATTTCCATTTTCATGCAGATAGCGGTGTATATATTTCCCTGTTCAAACAGATAGCGGTGTAGATATTTCCATGTTCTTACAGATAGTGGTGTAGATATTTCCATGTTCATACAGATAGCGGTGTAGCTATTTCCATGTTCATACAGATAGCGGTGTGGATATTTCAATGTTCATATAGATAGCGGGGTAGATATTTCCATGTTCATACAGATAGCGGTGCTGATATTTCCATGTTTATACAGGTAGTGGTGTAGATATTTCCATGTTTGTACAGAGAGCGGTGAAGATGTATGCATGTTTACACATATAGCGGTGTAGATATTTTCATGTTCATCCAGATGGCTGTGTAGATATTTCCATGTTCATACAGATAGCGGTGTAGATATTTCCATGTTCATCCAGATGGCTGTGTAGATATATCCATGTTCACACAGATGGCAGTGAAGATATTTCCATGTTCATACAGATAGCGGTGTAGATATTTCCATGTTCATACAGATAGCGGTGTAGATATTTCCGTGTTCATACCGATAGCGGTGCTGATATTTCCATGTTTATACAGGTAGCGGTGTAGAAATTTCCATATTTATACAGATAGCGGTGTAGATATTTCCATGTTTATACAGATAGCAGTGTAGATATTTCCATGTTTATACAGATAGCGGTGTAGATATCTCCTTCTTAATACAGATGGCAGTGTAGATATTTATATGTTCTTAGAGATGGCGGTGCAGATATTTCCATGTTCATACAGATGGCGGTGTAGATATTTCCATGTTGATACAGATAGCGGTGTAGTTATTTCCATGAGTAAAGAGATGGCTGTGTAGATATTCCCATGTATATGCAGATAGCTGTGTAGATATTTCCATTTTCAAGCAGATAGCGGTGTGTATACTTCCCTGTTCAAACAGATAGCGGTGTAGATATTTCCATGTTCATACAGATAGCGGTGTAGATATTTCCATGTTCATACAGATAGCGGTGTACCTATTTCCATGTTCATACAGATAGCGGTGTGGATATTTCCATGTTCATAGAGATAGCGGTGTAGATATTTCCATGTTTATACAGGTAGCGGTGTAGATATTTCCATGTTTATACAGATAGTGGTGAAGATGTATGCATGTTTACACAGATAGCGGTGAAGATGTATGCATGTTTACACAGATAGCGGTGAAGATATTTTCATGTTCATCCAGATGGCTGTGTAGATATTTCCATGTTCATACAGATGGCGGTGAAGATATTTCCATGTTCATACAGATAGCGGTGTAGATATTTCCATGTTTATACAGATAGCGGTGTAGATATTTCCATGTTCATATGGATAGCAGTGTGGCTATTTCCATGTTCATACAGATAGCGGTGTAGATATTTCCATGTTCATCCAGATGGCTGTGTAGATATATCCATGTTCATACAGATGGCGGTGAAGATATTTCCATGTTCATACAGATAGCGGTGTAGATATTTCCATGTTCATACAGATAGTGGTGTAGATATTTCCATGTTCATACAGATAGCGGTGTAGCTATTTCCATATTCATACAGATAGCGGTGTAGATATTTCCATGTTCATCCAGATGGCTGTGTAGCCATTTACATGTTCATAAAGATAGCGGTGCTGATATTTCCATGTTAATACAGGTAGCAGTGTAGATATTTCCTTGTTTATACAGAAAGCAGCATAGATATTTCCATGTTTATACAGATAGCGGTGTAGATATTTCCAAGTTTATACAGATAGCGGTGTAGTTATCTCCATCTTAATACAGATGTCGGTGTAGATATTTATATGTACATACAGATGTCGGTGCAGATATTTCCATGTTCATACAGATGGCGGTGTAGATATTTCCATGTTTATAGAGATAGCAGTGTAGTTATTTCCATGTGTAAAGAGATAGCTTTGGAGATATTTCCGTGTATATGCAGATAGCTGTGTAGATATTTCCATTTTCATGCAGATAGCGGTGAGGATGTATACATGTTTACAAAGATAGCGGTGTAGATATTTCCATGTTCATACAGATAGCGGTGTAGATATTTCCATGTTCATACAGATGGCTGTGTAGATATATCTATGTTCTTACAGATGGCGGAGAAGATATTTCCATGTTCATACAGATAGCGGTGTAGATATTTCCATGTTCATACAGATAGCGGTGTAGATATTTCCATGTTCATACAGATAGCGGTGTAGATATTTCCATGTTCATACAGATAGCGGTGTAGATATTTCCATGTTCATCCAGATGGCTGTGTAGATATATCCATGTTCATACAGATGGCGGTGAAGATATTTCCATGTTCATACAGATAGCGTTGCAGATATTTGCATGTTCATACAGATAGCCGTGTAGATATTGCCATGTTTATACCTATAGCGGTGCTGATACTTCCATGTTTATATAGGTAACGGTGTACATATTTCCATGTTTACACAGATAGCGGTGTAGATATTTCCATGTTCATACAGATAGCGGTGTAGATAATTCCATGTTCATAGAGATAGCGGTGTAGATATTTACATGTTCATACAGATAGCGGTGCTGATATTTCCATGTTTATACAGGTAGCGGTGTAGACATTTCCATGTTTATACAGATAGTGTTGTAGATATTTCCAAGTTTATACAGATAGCGGTGTAGATATCTCCATCTTAATACAGATGGCGGTGTAGATATTTATATGTTCATACAGATGGCGGTGCAGATATTTCCATATTCATACAGATGGCAGTGTATATATTTCCATGTTCATACAGATAGCGGTGTAGTTATTTCCATGTGTAAAGAGATAGCTGTGTAGATTTTCCCATGTATATGCAGATAGCTGTGTAGATATTTCCATTTTCAAGCAGATAGCGGTGTATATACTTCCCTGATCAAACAGATACCGGTGTAGATATTTCCATGTTCATACAGATTGTGGTGTAGATATTTCCATGTTCATACAGATAGCGGTGGAGATATTTCCGTGTTCAGACCGATAGCGGTGCTGATATTTCCATGTTTATACAGGTAGCGATGTAGATATTTCCATGTTTGTACAGATAGCGGTGTAGATATTTCCATGTTTATACAGATAGCAGTCTAAATATTTCCATGTTTATACAGATATCGGTGTAGATATCTCCTTCTTAATGCAGATGGCGGTGTAGATATTTATATGTTCATACAGATGGCGGTGCAGATAATTCCATGTTCATACAGATGGCGGTGTAGATATTTCCATGTTTACAGAGATAGCGGTGTAGTTATTTCCATGTGTAAAGAGACAGCTGTGTAGATATTCCCATGTATATTCAGATAGCTGTGTAGATATTTCCATTTTCATGCAGATAGCGGTGTATATATTTCCCTGTTCAAACAGATAGCGGTGTAGATATTTCCATGTTCTTACAGATAGTGGTGTAGATATTTCCATGTTCATACAGATAGCGGTGTAGCTATTTCCATGTTCATACAGATAGCGGTGTGGATATTTCAATGTTCATATAGATAGCGGGGTAGATATTTCCATGTTCATACAGATAGCGGTGCTGATATTTCCATGTTTATACAGGTAGTGGTGTAGATATTTCCATGTTTGTACAGAGAGCGGTGAAGATGTATGCATGTTTACACATATAGCGGTGTAGATATTTTCATGTTCATCCAGATGGCTGTGTAGATATTTCCATGTTCATACAGATAGCGGTGTAGATATTTCCATGTTCATCCAGATGGCTGTGTAGATATATCCATGTTCACACAGATGGCAGTGAAGATATTTCCATGTTCATACAGATAGCGGTGTAGATATTTCCATGTTCATACAGATAGCGGTGTAGATATTTCCGTGTTCATACCGATAGCGGTGCTGATATTTCCATGTTTATACAGGTAGCGGTGTAGAAATTTCCATATTTATACAGATAGCGGTGTAGATATTTCCATGTTTATACAGATAGCAGTGTAGATATTTCCATGTTTATACAGATAGCGGTGTAGATATCTCCTTCTTAATACAGATGGCAGTGTAGATATTTATATGTTCTTAGAGATGGCGGTGCAGATATTTCCATGTTCATACAGATGGCGGTGTAGATATTTCCATGTTGATACAGATAGCGGTGTAGTTATTTCCATGAGTAAAGAGATGGCTGTGTAGATATTCCCATGTATATGCAGATAGCTGTGTAGATATTTCCATTTTCAAGCAGATAGCGGTGTGTATACTTCCCTGTTCAAACAGATAGCGGTGTAGATATTTCCATGTTCATACAGATAGCGGTGTAGATATTTCCATGTTCATACAGATAGCGGTGTACCTATTTCCATGTTCATACAGATAGCGGTGTGGATATTTCCATGTTCATAGAGATAGCGGTGTAGATATTTCCATGTTTATACAGGTAGCGGTGTAGATATTTCCATGTTTATACAGATAGTGGTGAAGATGTATGCATGTTTACACAGATAGCGGTGAAGATGTATGCATGTTTACACAGATAGCGGTGAAGATATTTTCATGTTCATCCAGATGGCTGTGTAGATATTTCCATGTTCATACAGATGGCGGTGAAGATATTTCCATGTTCATACAGATAGCGGTGTAGATATTTCCATGTTTATACAGATAGCGGTGTAGATATTTCCATGTTCATATGGATAGCAGTGTGGCTATTTCCATGTTCATACAGATAGCGGTGTAGATATTTCCATGTTCATCCAGATGGCTGTGTAGATATATCCATGTTCATACAGATGGCGGTGAAGATATTTCCATGTTCATACAGATAGCGGTGTAGATATTTCCATGTTCATACAGATAGTGGTGTAGATATTTCCATGTTCATACAGATAGCGGTGTAGCTATTTCCATATTCATACAGATAGCGGTGTAGATATTTCCATGTTCATCCAGATGGCTGTGTAGCCATTTACATGTTCATAAAGATAGCGGTGCTGATATTTCCATGTTAATACAGGTAGCAGTGTAGATATTTCCTTGTTTATACAGAAAGCAGCATAGATATTTCCATGTTTATACAGATAGCGGTGTAGATATTTCCAAGTTTATACAGATAGCGGTGTAGTTATCTCCATCTTAATACAGATGTCGGTGTAGATATTTATATGTACATACAGATGTCGGTGCAGATATTTCCATGTTCATACAGATGGCGGTGTAGATATTTCCATGTTTATAGAGATAGCAGTGTAGTTATTTCCATGTGTAAAGAGATAGCTTTGGAGATATTTCCGTGTATATGCAGATAGCTGTGTAGATATTTCCATTTTCATGCAGATAGCGGTGAGGATGTATACATGTTTACAAAGATAGCGGTGTAGATATTTCCATGTTCATACAGATAGCGGTGTAGATATTTCCATGTTCATACAGATGGCTGTGTAGATATATCTATGTTCTTACAGATGGCGGAGAAGATATTTCCATGTTCATACAGATAGCGGTGTAGATATTTCCATGTTCATACAGATAGCGGTGTAGATATTTCCATGTTCATACAGATAGCGGTGTAGATATTTCCATGTTCATACAGATAGCGGTGTAGATATTTCCATGTTCATCCAGATGGCTGTGTAGATATATCCATGTTCATACAGATGGCGGTGAAGATATTTCCATGTTCATACAGATAGCGTTGCAGATATTTGCATGTTCATACAGATAGCCGTGTAGATATTGCCATGTTTATACCTATAGCGGTGCTGATACTTCCATGTTTATATAGGTAACGGTGTACATATTTCCATGTTTACACAGATAGCGGTGTAGATATTTCCATGTTCATACAGATAGCGGTGTAGATAATTCCATGTTCATAGAGATAGCGGTGTAGATATTTACATGTTCATACAGATAGCGGTGCTGATATTTCCATGTTTATACAGGTAGCGGTGTAGACATTTCCATGTTTATACAGATAGTGTTGTAGATATTTCCAAGTTTATACAGATAGCGGTGTAGATATCTCCATCTTAATACAGATGGCGGTGTAGATATTTATATGTTCATACAGATGGCGGTGCAGATATTTCCATATTCATACAGATGGCAGTGTATATATTTCCATGTTCATACAGATAGCGGTGTAGTTATTTCCATGTGTAAAGAGATAGCTGTGTAGATTTTCCCATGTATATGCAGATAGCTGTGTAGATATTTCCATTTTCAAGCAGATAGCGGTGTATATACTTCCCTGATCAAACAGATACCGGTGTAGATATTTCCATGTTCATACAGATTGTGGTGTAGATATTTCCATGTTCATACAGATAGCGGTGTAGCTATTTCCATGTTCATACAGATAGCGGTGTGGATTTTTCCATGTTCATAGAGGTAGCGGTGTAGATATTTCCATGTTGATACAGATAGCGGTGTAGATATTTCCATGTTTATACAGGTAGCGGTGTAGATATTTCCATGTTTATACACATAGCGGTGTAGATATTTCCATGTTTATACAGATAGCGCTGTAGATATTTCCATGTTTATGCAGATAGTGGTGTAGATATCTCCATCTTAATACAGATGGCGGTGTAGATATTTAAATGTTCATACTGATGGCGGTGCAGATATATACATGTTCATACAGATGGCGGTGTAGATATTTCCATGTTCATACAGATAGCGGTGTAGTTATTTTCATGTGTAAAGAGATAGCAGTGTAGATATTTCCATGTATAAGCAGATAGCTGAGTAGATATTTCCGTTTTAATGCAGATAGCGGTGTATGTATTACCCTGTTCAAACAGTTAGCGGTGTAGATATTTCCATGTACATAAAGATAGCGGTGTAGATATTTCCATGTTTATACAGATAGCTGTGAAGATGTATGCATGTTTACACAGATAGCGGTGTAGATATTTCCATGTTTATCCACATGGCTGTGTAGATATATCCATGTTCATCCAGATGGCTGTGTAGATATATCCATGTTCATACAGATGGCGGTGAAGATATTTCCATGTTCATACAGATGGCGTTGTAGATATTTCCATGTTCATACAGATAGCCGTGTAGATATTGCCATGTTCGTACCGATAGCGGTGCTGATACTTCCATGTTTATACAGTTAGCGGTGTACATATTTCC
Organism: Gorilla gorilla gorilla; assembly: GCF_029281585.2. Taxonomy (NCBI): domain Eukaryota; kingdom Metazoa; phylum Chordata; class Mammalia; order Primates; family Hominidae; genus Gorilla; species Gorilla gorilla. The sequence continues at coordinate 7,066,677 of NC_073239.2, read as the reverse complement.
TTGTTTATACAGGTAGCGGTGTAGATATTTCCATGTTCATACAGATAGCGGTGTAGATATTTCCATGTTTATACAGATAGAGGTGTAGATATCTCATTCTTAATACAGATGGCGGTGTAGATATTTATATGTTCATGCAGATGGCGGTGCAGATATTTCCATGTTCATACAGATAGCGGTGTAGATATTTCCATGTTTATACAGATAGCGGTGTAGATATCTCATTCCTAATACAGATGGCGGTGTAGATATTTATATGTTCATCCAGACGGCTGTGTAGACATATCCATGTTCATACAGATGGCGGTGAAGATATTTCCATGTTCATACAGATGGCTGTGTAGATATATCCATGTTCATACAGATGGCGGTGAAGGTTTTTCCACGTTCATACAGATGGCGGTGTAGATATTTCCATGTTCATACAGATAGCGGTGCTGATATTTCCATGTTTATACAGGTAGCAGTGTAGATATTTCCATGTTTATACAGATAGCGGTGTAGATATTTCCATGTTTATACAAATAGCGGTGTAGATATTTCCATGTTTATACAGATAGCGGTGTAGATATTGCCATGTTCATGCAGATAGTGGTGTAGATATCTCCATCTTAATACAGATGGCGGTGTAGATATTTAAATGTTCATACAGATGGCGGTGCAGATATTTCCATGTTCATACAGATGGCGGTGTAGATATTTCCATGTTCATACAGATAGCGGTGTAGTTATTTCCATTTGTAAAGAGATAGCTGTGTAGATATTTCCATGTATAAGCAGATAGCTGTGTAGATATTTCCGTTTTCATGCAGATAGCGGTGTATGTATTTCCCTGTTCAAACAGTTAGCGGTGTAGATATTTCCATGTACATAAAGATAGCGGTGTAGATATTAATATGTTCATCCACATGGCTGTGTAGATATATCCATGTTCATACAGATGGCGTTGAAGATATTTCCATGTTCATACAGATAGCGGTGTATGTATTTCCATGTTCATACAGATAGCGGTGTATATATTTCCATTTTCATCCTGACGGCTGTGTAGATATTTCCATGTTCATACAGATAGCGGTGTAGATATTTCCATGTTCATACAGATAGCGGTGGAGATATTTCCATGTTCATCCAGATGGCTGTGTAGATATATCCATGTTCATACAGATGGCGGTGAAGATATTTCCATGTTCATACAGATGGCGTTGTAGATATTTCCATGTTCATACAGATAGCCGTGTAGATATTGCCATGTTCATACCGATAGCGGTGCTGATACTTCCATGTTTATACAGGTAGCGGTGTACATATTTCCGAGTTTATACACGTAGCGGTGTAGATATTTCCATGTTCATACAGATAGCGGTGTAGATATTTGCATGTTTATACAGATAGCGGTGTAGATATCTCCTTCTTAATACAGATGGCGGTGTAGATATTAATATGTTCATACAGATGGCGGTGCAGATATTTCCATGTTCATACAGATGGTGGTGTAGATATTTCCATGTTTATAGAGGTAGCGGTGTAGTTATTTCCATGTGCAAAGTGATAGCTCTGTAGATATTTCCATGTATATGCAGATAGCTGTGTAGATATTTCCATTTTCATGCAGATAGCGGTGTAGATATTTCCATGTTCAAACAGATAGCGGTGTAGATATTTCCATATTCATACAGATAGCGGTGTGGATATTTCCATGTTTATACAGATAGCGGTGAAGATGTATGCATGTTTACACAGATAGCGGTGTAGATATTTCCATGTTCATACAGATAGCGGTGTAGACATTTCCATGTTCATCCAGACGGCTGTGTAGACATATCCATGTTCATACAGATGGCGGTGAAGATATTTCCATGTTCATACAGATGGCTGTGTAGATATATCCATGTTCATACTGATGGCGGTGAAGATTTTTCCATGTTCATACAGATTCCGGCGTAGATATTTCCATGTTCATACAGATAGCGGTGCTGATATTTCTATGTTTATACAGGTAGCAGTGTAGATATTTCCATGTTTATACAGATAGCGGTGTAGATATTTCCATGTTTATACACATAGTGGTATAGATATTTCCATTTTTATACAGATAGCGGTGTAGATATCTCCATCTTAATACAGATGGCGGTGTAGATATTTATATGTTCATACAGATGGCGGTGCAGATATTTCCATGTTCATACAGATGGCGGTGAAGATATTTCCATGTTCATACAGATGGCGGTGTAGATACTTCCATGTTCATACTGATAGCGGTGCTGATATTTCCATGTTTATACAGGTAGCGGTGTAGATATTTCCATGTTTATACAGATAGCAGTGTAGATATTTCCATGTTTATACACATAGCGGTGTAGATATTTCCATGTTTATACAGATAGCGGTGTAGATATCTCCATCTTAATACAGATGGCGGTGTAGATATTTATATGTTCATTCAGATGGCGGTGCATATATTTCCATGTTCATACAGATGGCGGTGTAGATATTTCCATGTTCATACAGTTAGCGGTGTAGTTATTTCCATGTGTAAGGAGATAGCTGTGTAGATATTTCCACGTATATGCAGATAGCTGTGTAGACATTTCCATTTTCATGCAGATAGCGGTGTATATATTTCCCTGTTCAAACAGTTAGCGGTGTAGATATTTCCATGTTCATAAAGATAGCAGTGTAGATATTTCCATGTTTATACAGATAGCGGTGAAGATGTATGCATGTTTACACAGATAGCGGTGTAGATATTTCCATGTTCATCCAGATGGCTGTGTAGATATATCCATGTTCATACAGATAGCGGTGTAAATATTTCCATGTTCATACAGATAGCGGTGCAGATATTTCCATGTTCATCCAGATGGCTGTGTAGATATATCCATGTTCATACAGACGGCGGTGAAGATATTTCCATGTTCAAACAGATAGCGGTGTAGATATTTCCATGTTCATACAGATAGCGGTGTAGATATTTCCATGTTCATACAGATAGCGGTGTATGTATTTCCATGTTCATACAGATAGCGGTGTAGATATTTCCATGTTCATCCAGAAGGCTGTGTAGATATATCCATGTTCATACAGATAGCAGTGTTGATATTTCCATGTTCATCCAGTTGGCTGTGTAGCTATTTCCATGTTCATACAGATAGTGGTGTAGATATTTCCATGTTCATACAGATAGCGGTGTAGATATTTCCATGTTCATACAGATAGCCGTGTAGATATTGCCATGTTCATACCGATAGCGCTGCTGATACTTCCATGTTTATACAGGTAGCGGTGTACATATTTCCGTGTTTATACAGGTAGCGGTGTAGATATTTCCATGTTCATACAGATAGCGGTGTAGATATTTCCATGTTTATTCAGATAGCGGTGTAGCTATCTCCTTCTTAATACAGATGGTGGTGTAGATATTTATATGTTCATACAGATGGCAGTGCAGATATTTCCACGTTCATACAGATGGTGGTGTAGATATTTCCATGTTTATAGAGATAGCGGTGTAGTTATTTCCATGTGCAAAGAGATTGCTGTGTAGATATTTCCATGTATATGCAGATAGCTTTGTAGATATTTCCATTTTCATGTAGATAGCGGTGTAGATATTTCCATGTTCAAACAGATAGCGGTGTAGATATTTCCATGTTCATACAATAGCGGTGTGGATATTTCCATGTTTTTACAGATAGCGGTGAAGATGTATGCATGTTTACACAGATAGCGGTGTAGATATTTTCATGTTCATACAGATAGCGGTGTAGATATTTCCATGTTCATCCAGACGGCTGTGTAGACATATCCATGTTCATAAAGATGGCGGTGAAGATATTTCCATGTTCATACAGATGGCTGTGTAGATATATCCATGTTCATACAGATGGCGGTGAGGATATTTCCATGTTCATCCAGATGGCTGTGTAGATATATCCATGTTCATACAGATGGCGGTGCAGATATTTCCATGTTCATACAGATGGCAGTGTAGATATTTCCATGTTCATACAGATAGCGGTGTAGTTATTTCCATGTGTAAAGAGATAGCTGTGTAGATCTTCCCATGTATATTCAGATAGCTGTGTAGATATTTCCATTTTCATGCAGATAGCGGTGTATATATTTCCCTGTTCAAACAGATAGCGGTGTAGATATTTCCATGTTCATACAGATAGTGGTGTAGATATTTCCTTTTTCATACAGATAGCGGTGTAGCTATTTCCATGTTCATACAGATAGCGGTGTGGATATTTCCATGTTCATAGAGATAGCAGTGTAGATATTTCCATGTTTATACAGGTAGCGGTGTAGATATTTCCATGTTTATACAGGTAGCGGTGAAGATGTATGCATGTTTACACAGATAGCTGTGTAGATATTTTCATGTTCATCCAGATGGCTGTGTAGATATTTCCATGTTCATACAGATAGTGGGGAAGATATTTCCATGTTCATACAGATAGCGGTGTAGATATTTCCATGTTCATACAGATGGCTGTGTAGATATATCCATGTTCCTACAGATGGCGGTGAAGATATTTCCATGTTCATACAGATGGCGGTGTAGATATTTCCATGTTCATACAAATAGCGGTGCTGATATTTCCATGTTTATACATGTAGCGGTGTAGATATTTCCATGTTTTTACAGATAGCGGTGTAGATATTTCCATGTTTATACACATAGCGGTGTAGATATTTCCATGTTTATACAGATAGCAGTGTAGATATTTCCATGTTTATGCAGATAGTGTTGTAGATATCTCCAACTTAATACAGATGGCGGTGTAGATATTTATATGTTCAAACAGATGGCGGTGCAGGTATTTCCATGTTCATACAGATGGCGGTGTAGATATTTCCAGGTTCATACAGATAGCGCTGTATTTTTTTCCATGTGCAAAGAGATAGCTGTGTAGATATTTCCATGTATAAGCAGATAGCTGTGTAGATATTTCCATTTTCATGCAGATAGCGGTGTATATATTTCCCTGTTCAAACAGTTAGCGGTGTAGATATTTCTATGTTCATAAAGATAGCGGTGTAGATATTTCCATGTTTATACAGATAGCGGTGAAGATGTATGCATGTTTACACTGATAGCGGTGTAGATATTTCCATGTTCATCCAGCTGGCTGTGTAGATATATCCATGTTCATGCAGATAGCGGTGTAGATATTTCCATGTTCATACAGATAGCGGTGCAGATATTTCCATGTTCATCCAGATGGCTGTGTAGATATATCCATGTTCATACAGATGGCGGTGAAGGTATTTCCATGTTCATACAGATAGCGGTGTAGATATTTCCATGTTCATACAGATAGCGGTGTAGATATTTCCATGTTCATACAGATAGCGGTGTAAGTATTTCCATGTTCATACAGATAGCGGTGTAGATATTTCCATTTTTAAGCAGATAGCGGTGTATATATTTCCCTGTTCAAACAGTTAGCAGTGTAGATATTTCCATGTTCATAAAGATAGCGGTGTAGATATTTCTATGTTTATACAGATAGCGGTGAAGTTGTATGCATGTTTACACAGATAGCGGTGTAGGTATTTCCACGTTCATCCAGATGGCTGTGTAGATATATCCATGTTCATACAGATGGCGGTGAAGTTATTTCCATGTTCATACAGATAGCGGTGTAGATATTTCCATGTTCATACAAATAGTGGTGTAGATATTTCCATGTTCATACAGATGGCGGTGTAGATATTTCCATGTTCATACAGATAGCAGTGTATGTATTTCCATGTTCATACAGATAGCGGTGTAGATATTTCCATGTTCATCCAGATGGCTGTGTAGATATTCCCATGTTCATACAGATAGCGGTGTAGATATTTCCATGTTCATACAGATAGCGGTGTAGATATTTCCATATTCATCCAGATGGCTGTGTAGATATATCCATGTTCATACAGATGGCGGTGAAGACATTTCCATGTTCATACGGATAGCGGTGTAGATATTTCCATGTTCATACAGATAACCGTGTAGATATTGCCATGTTCATACCGATAGCGGTGCTGATACTTCCATGTTTATACAGGTAGCGGTGAACATATTTCCGTGTTTATACAGATAGCGGTGTAGATATTTCCATGTTTATACAGATAGCGGTGTAGATATCTCCTTCTTAATACAGATGGCGGTGTAGATATTTCCATTTTCATGCAGATAGCGGTGTAGATATTTCCATGTTCAAACAGATAGCGGTGTAGATATTTCCATGTTCATACAGATAGCGGTGTAGATATTTCCATGTTTATACAGATAGCGGTGAAGATGTATGCATGTTTACACAGATAGCGGTGTAGATATTTCCATGTTCATACAGATAGCGGTGTAGATATTTCCATGTTCATCCAGACGGCTGTGTAGAGATATCCATGTTCATAAAGATGGCGGTGAAGATATTTCCTTGTTCATACAGATGGCTGTGTAGATATAGCCATGTTCATACAGATGGCGGTGATGATATTTCCATGTTCATACAGATGGGGGTGTAGATATTTCCATGTTCATACAGATAGCGGTGCTGATTTTTCCATGTTTATACAGGTATCGGTGTATATATTTCCATGTTTATACAGATAGCAGTGTAGATATTTCCATGTTTATACAGATAGCGGTGTAGATATTTCCATGTTCATACAGATAGCGGTGTAGATATTTCCATGTTTATACAGGTAGCGGTGAAGATGTATGCATGTTTACACAGATAGCTGTGTAGATATTTTCATGTTCATCCAGATGGCTGTGTAGATATTTCCATGTTCATACAGATAGTGGGGAAGATATTTCCATGTTCATACAGATAACGGTGTAGATATTTCCATGTTCATACAGATGGCTGTGTAGATATATCCATGTTCCTACAGATGGCGGTGAAGATATTTCCATGTTCATACAGATGGCGGTGTAGACATTTCCATGTTCATACAGATAGCGGTGCTGATATTTCCATGTTTATACATGTAGCGGTGTAGATATTTCCATGTTTTTACAGATAGCGGTGTAGATATTTCCATGTTTATACACATAGCGGTGTAGATATTTCCATGTTTATACAGATAGCAGTGTAGATATTTCCATGTTTATGCAGATAGTGGTGTAGATATCTCCAACTTAATACAGATGGCGGTGTAGATATTTATATGTTCAAACAGATGGCGGTGCAGGTATTTCCATGTTCATACAGATGGCGGTGTAGATATTTCCATGTTCATACAGATAGCGGTGTATTTTTTTCCATGTGCAAAGAGATAGCTGTGTAGATATTTCCATGTATAAGCAGATAGCTGTGTAGATATTTCCATTTTCATGCAGATAGCGGTGTATATATTTCCCTGTTCAAACAGTTAGCGGTGTAGATATTTCTATGTTCATAAAGATAGCGGTGTAGATATTTCCATGTTTATACAGATAGCGGTGAAGATGTATGCATGTTTACACAGATAGCGGTGTAGATATTTCCATGTTCATCCAGCTGGCTGTGTAGATATATCCATGTTCATGCAGATAGCGGTGTAGATATTTCCATGTTCATACAGATAGCGGTGCAGATATTTCCATGTTCATCCAGATGGCTGTGTAGATATATCCATGTTCATACAGATGGCGGTGAAGGTATTTCCATGTTCATACAGATAGCGGTGTAGATATTTCCATGTTCATACAGATAGCGGTGTAGATATTTCCATGTTCATACAGATAGCGGTTTAAGTATTTCCATGTTCATACAGATAGCGGTGTAGATATTTCCATTTTTAAGCAGATAGCGGTGTATATATTTCCCTGTTCAAACAGTTAGCGGTGTAGATATTTCCATGTTCATAAAGATAGCGGTGTAGATATTTCCATGTTCATACAGATAGCGGTGTAGATATTTCCATGTTCATACAGATAGCGGTTTAAGTATTTCCATGTTCATACACATAGCGGTGTAGATATTTCCATTTTTAAGCAGATAGCGGTGTATATATTTCCCTGTTCAAACAGTTAGCAGTGTAGATATTTCCATGTTCATAAAGATAGCGGTGTAGATATTTCCATGTTTATACAGATAGCGGTGAAGTTGTATGCATGTTTACACAGATAGCGGTGTAGGTATTTCCACGTTCATCCAGATGGCTGTGTAGATATATCCATGTTCATACAGATGGCGGTGAAGTTATTTCCATGTTCATACAGATAGCGGTGTAGATATTTCCATGTTCATACAAATAGTGGTGTAGATATTTCCATGTTCATACAGATGGCGGTGTAGATATTTCCATGTTCATACAGATAGCAGTGTATGTATTTCCATGTTCATACAGATAGCGGTGTAGATATTTCCATGTTCATCCAGATGGCTGTGTAGATATTCCCATGTTCATACAGATAGCGGTGTAGATATTTCCATGTTCATACAGATAGCGGTGTAGATATTTCCATATTCATCCAGATGGCTGTGTAGATATATCCATGTTCATACAGATGGCGGTGAAGACATTTCCATGTTCATACGGATAGCGGTGTAGATATTTCCATGTTCATACAGATAACCGTGTAGATATTGCCATGTTCATACCGATAGCGGTGCTGATACTTCCATGTTTATACAGGTAGCGGTGAACATATTTCCGTGTTTATACAGATAGCGGTGTAGATATTTCCATGTTTATTCAGATAGCGGTGTAGATATCTCCTTCTTAATACAGATGGCGGTGTAGATATTTCCATTTTCATGCAGATAGCGGTGTAGATATTTCCATGTTCAAACAGATAGCGGTGTAGATATTTCCATGTTCATACAGATAGCGGTGTAGATATTTCCATGTTTATACAGATAGCGGTGAAGATGTATGCATGTTTACACAGATAGCGGTGTAGATATTTCCATGTTCATACAGATAGCGGTGTAGATATTTCCATGTTCATCCAGACGGCTGTGTAGAGATATCCATGTTCATAAAGATGGCGGTGAAGATATTTCCTTGTTCATACAGATGGCTGTGTAGATATAGCCATGTTCATACAGATGGCGGTGATGATATTTCCATGTTCATACAAATGGGGGTGTAGATATTTCCATGTTCATACAGATAGCGGTGCTGATTTTTCCATGTTTATACAGGTATCGGTGTATATATTTCCATGTTTATACAGATAGCAGTGTAGATATTTCCATGTTTATACAGATAGCGGTGTAGATATTTCCATGTTCATACAGATAGCGGTGTAGATATTTCCATGTTTATACAGGTAGCGGTGAAGATGTATGCATGTTTACACAGATAGCTGTGTAGATATTTTCATGTTCATCCAGATGGCTGTGTAGATATTTCCATGTTCATACAGATAGTGGGGAAGATATTTCCATGTTCATACAGATAACGGTGTAGATATTTCCATGTTCATACAGATGGCTGTGTAGATATATCCATGTTCCTACAGATGGCGGTGAAGATATTTCCATGTTCATACAGATGGCGGTGTAGATATTTCCATGTTCATACAGATAGCGGTGCTGATATTTCCATGTTTATACATGTAGCGGTGTAGATATTTCCATGTTTTTACAGATAGCGGTGTAGATATTTCCATGTTTATACACATAGCGGTGTAGATATTTCCATGTTTATACAGATAGCAGTGTAGATATTTCCATGTTTATGCAGATAGTGGTGTAGATATCTCCAACTTAATACAGATGGCGGTGTAGATATTTATATGTTCAAACAGATGGCGGTGCAGGTATTTCCATGTTCATACAGATGGCGGTGTAGATATTTCCATGTTCATACAGATAGCGGTGTATTTTTTTCCATGTGCAAAGAGATAGCTGTGTAGATATTTCCATGTATAAGCAGATAGCTGTGTAGATATTTCCATTTTCATGCAGATAGCGGTGTATATATTTCCCTGTTCAAACAGTTAGCGGTGTAGATATTTCTATGTTCATAAAGATAGCGGTGTAGATATTTCCATGTTTATACAGATAGCGGTGAAGATGTATGCATGTTTACACAGATAGCGGTGTAGATATTTCCATGTTCATCCAGCTGGCTGTGTAGATATATCCATGTTCATGCAGATAGCGGTGTAGATATTTCCATGTTCATACAGATAGCGGTGCAGATATTTCCATGTTCATCCAGATGGCTGTGTAGATATATCCATGTTCATACAGATGGCGGTGAAGGTATTTCCATGTTCATACAGATAGCGGTGTAGATATTTCCATGTTCATACAGATAGCGGTGTAGATATTTCCATGTTCATACAGATAGCGGTTTAAGTATTCCCATGTTCATACAGATAGCGGTGTAGATATTTCCATTTTTAAGCAGATAGCGGTGTATATATTTCCCTGTTCAAACAGTTAGCGGTGTAGATATTTCCATGTTCATAAAGATAGCGGTGTAGATATTTCCATGTTTATACAGATAGCGGTGAAGTTGTATGCATGTTTACACAGATAGCGGTGTAGGTATTTCCACGTTCATCCAGATGGCTGTGTAGATATATCCATGTTCATACAGATGTCGGTGAAGTTATTTCCATGTTCATACAGATAGCGGTGTAGATATTTCCATGTTCATACAAATAGTGGTGTAGATATTTCCATGTTCATACAGATGGCGGTGTAGATATTTCCATGTTCATACAGATAGCAGTGTATGTATTTCCATGTTCATACAGATAGCGGTGTAGATATTTCCATGTTCATCCAGATGGCTGTGTAGATATTCCCATGTTCATACAGATAGCGGTGTAGATATTTCCATGTTCATACAGATAGCGGTGTAGATATTTCCATATTCATCCAGATGGCTGTGTAGATATATCCATGTTCATACAGATGGCGGTGAAGACATTTCCATGTTCATACGGATAGCGGTGTAGATATTTCCATGTTCATACAGATAACCGTGTAGATATTGCCATGTTCATACCGATAGCGGTGCTGATACTTCCATGTTTATACAGGTAGCGGTGAACATATTTCCGTGTTTATACAGATAGCGGTGTAGATATTTCCATGTTTATACAGATAGCGGTGTAGATATCTCCTTCTTAATACAGATGGCGGTGTAGATATTTCCATTTTCATGCAGATAGCGGTGTAGATATTTCCATGTTCAAACAGATAGCGGTGTAGATATTTCCATGTTCATACAGATAGCGGTGTAGATATTTCCATGTTTATACAGATAGCGGTGAAGATGTATGCATGTTTACACAGATAGCGGTGTAGATATTTCCATGATCATACAGATAGCGGTGTAGATATTTCCATGTTCATCCAGACGGCTGTGTAGAGATATCCATGTTCATAAAGATGGCGGTGAAGATATTTCCTTGTTCATACAGATGGCTGTGTAGATATATCCATGTTCATACAGATGGCGGTGACGATATTTCCATGTTCATACAGATGGGGGTGTAGATATTTCCATGTTCATACAGATAGCGGTGCTGATTTTTCCATGTTTATACAGGTATCGGTGTATATATTTCCATGTTTATACAGATAGCAGTGTAGATATTTCCATGTTTATACAGATAGCGGTGTAGATATTTCCATGTTTATACAGATAGCGGTGTAGATATCTCCATCTTAATACAGATGGCGGTGTAGATATTTATATGTTCATACAGATGGCGGTGCAGATATTTCCATGTTCATACGGATGGCGGTGAAGATATTTCCATGTTCTTACAGATGGTGGTGTAGAAACTTCCATGTTCATACTGATAGCGGTGCTGATATTTCCATGTTTATACAGGTAGCGGTGTAGATATTTCCATGTTTATACAGATAGCGGTGTAGATATTTCCATGTTTATACACATAGCGGTGTAGATATTTCCATGTTTATACAGATAGCGGTGTAGATATTTCCATGTTTATGCAGATAGTTGTGTAGATATATCCATCTTAATACAGATGGCGGTGTAGATATTTAAATGTTCATTCAGATGGCTGTGTAGACATATCCATGTTCATACAGATGGCGGTGAAGATATTTCCATGTGCATACAGATAGCGGTGTAGATATTTCCATGTTCATACAGATAGCGGTGTAGATATTTCCATGTTCATACAGATATCGGTGTAGATATTTCCATGTTTATACAGATAGCGGTGTAGATATCTCCTTCTTTATACAGATGGCGGTGGAGATATTTATATGTTCATACAGGTGGCAGTGCAGATATTTCCATGTTCATACAGATGGCGGTGCAGATATTTCCATGTTCATACAGATGGCGGTGTAGATATATCCATGTTCATACAGATAGCGGTGTGGATATTTCCATGTTCATAGAGATAGTGGTGTAGATATTTCCATGTTCATACAGATAGCGGTGCTGATATTTCCATGTTTATACAGGTAGCGGTGTAGATATTTCCATGTTTATACAGATAGCGGTGAAGATGTATGCATGTTTACACATATAGCGGTGTATATATTTTCATGTTCATCCAGATGGCTGTGTAGATATTTCCATGTTCATACCGATAGCGGTGTAGATATTTCCATGTTCATCCAGATGGCTGTGGAGATATATCCATGTTCATACAGATGGCAGTGAAGATATTTCCATGTTCATACAGATAGCGGTGTAGATATTTCCATGTTCATACAGATAGCGGTGTAGATATTTCCGTGTTCAAACCGATAACGGTGCTGATATTTCCATGTTTATACAGGTAGCGGTGTAGATATTTCCATGTTTATACAGATAGCGGTGTAGATATTTCCATGTTTATACAGATAGCAGTATAGATATTTCCATGTTTATACAGATAGCGGTGAAGATATCTCTTTCTTAATACAGAGGGCAGTGTAGATATTTATATGTTCATAGAGATGGCGGTGCAGATATTTCCATGTTCATACAGGTGGCGGTGTAGATATTTCCATGTTCATACAGACAGCGGTGTAGTTATTTCCATGTGTAAAGAGATAGCTGTATAGATATTTCCATGTATATGCAGATAGCTGTTTAGATATTTCCATTTTCATGCAGATAGCGGTGTATATATTTCCCTGTTCAAACAGATAGCGGTGTAGATATTTCCATGTTCATACAGATAGTGGTGTAGATATTTCCATGTTCATACATATAGCGGTGTAGTTATTTCCATGTTCATCCAGATGGCTGTGTAGATATATCCATGTTCATACATATAGCGGTGTAGATAATTCCATGTTCATACAGATAGTGGTGTAGATATTTCCATGTTCATACAGATAGCGGTGTAGCTATTTCCATGTTCATACAGATAGCGGTGTAGATATTTCCATGTTTATACAGATAGCGGTGAAGATGTATGCATGTTTACAAGGATAGCAGTGTAGATGTTTCCATGTTCATGCAGATAGCGGTGTAGATATTTCCATGTTCATCCAGATGGCATTGTAGATATATCCATGTTCATACAGATGGCAGTGAAGATATTTCCATGTTCATACAGATAGCGGTGTAGATATTTCCATGTTCATACAGATAGCGGTGGAGATATTTCCGTGTTCAGACCGATAGCGGTGCTGATATTTCCATGTTTATACAGGTAGCGATGTAGATATTTCCATGTTTGTACAGATAGCGGTGTAGATATTTCCATGTTTATACAGATAGCAGTCTAAATATTTCCATGTTTATACAGATATCGGTGTAGATATCTCCTTCTTAATGCAGATGGCGGTGTAGATATTTATATGTTCATACAGATGGCGGTGCAGATAATTCCATGTTCATACAGAGGGCGGTGTAGATATTTCCATGTTTATAGAGATAGCGGTGTAGTTATTTCCATGTGTAAAGAGACAGCTGTGTAGATATTCCCATGTATATTCAGATAGCTGTGTAGATATTTCCATTTTCATGCAGATAGCGGTGTATATATTTCCCTGTTCAAACAGATAGCGGTGTAGATATTTCCATGTTCTTACAGATAGTGGTGTAGATATTTCCATGTTCATACAGATAGCGGTGTAGCTATTTCCATGTTCATACAGATAGCGGTGTGGATATTTCAATGTTCATATAGATAGCAGGGTAGATATTTCCATGTTCATACAGATAGCGGTGCTGATATTTCCATGTTTATACAGGTAGTGGTGTAGATATTTCCATGTTTATACAGAGAGCGGTGAAGATGTATGCATGTTTACACATATAGCGGTGTAGATATTTTCATGTTCATCCAGATGGCTGTGTAGATATTTCCATGTCCATACAGATAGCGGTGTAGATATTTCCATGTTCATCCAGATGGCTGTGTAGATATATCCATGTTCACACAGATGGCAGTGAAGATATTTCCATGTTCATACAGATAGCGGTGTAGATATTTCCATGTTCATACAGATAGCGGTGTAGATATTTCCGTGTTCATACCGATAGCGGTGCTGATATTTCCATGTTTATACAGGTAGCGGTGTAGAAATTTCCATATTTATACAGATAGCGGTGTAGATATTTCCATGTTTATACAGATAGCAGTGTAGATATTTCCATGTTTATACAGATAGCGGTGTAGATATCTCCTTCTTAATACAGATGGCAGTGTAGATATTTATATGTTCATAGAGATGGCGGTGCAGATATTTCCATGTTCATACAGATGGCGGTGTAGATATTTCCATGTTGATACAGATAGCGGTGTAGTTATTTCCATGAGTAAAGAGATGGCTGTGTAGATATTCCCATGTATATGCAGATAGCTGTGTAGATATTTCCATTTTCAAGCAGATAGCGGTGTGTATACTTCCCTGTTCAAACAGATAGCGGTGTAGATATTTCCATGTTCATACAGATAGTGGTGTAGATATTTCCATGTTCATACAGATAGCGGTGTGGATATTTCCATGTTCATAGAGATAGCAGTGTAGATATTTCCATGTTTATACAGGTAGCGGTGTAGATATTTCCATGTTTATACAGATAGTGGTGAAGATGTATGCATGTTTACACAGATAGCGGTGAAGATGTATGCATGTTTACACAGATAGCGGTGAAGATATTTTCATGTTCATCCAGATGGCTGTGTAGATATTTCCATGTTCATACAGATGGCGGTGAAGATATTTCCATGTTCATACAGATAGCGGTGTAGATATTTCCATGTTTATACAGATAGCGGTGTAGATATTTCCATGTTCATATGGATAGCAGTGTAGCTATTTCCATGTTCATACAGATAGCGGTGTAGATATTTCCATGTTCATCCAGATGGCTGTGTAGATATATCCATGTTCATACAGATGGCGGTGAAGATATTTCCATGTTCATACAGATAGCGGTGTAGATATTTCCATGTTCATACAGATAGTGGTGTAGATATTTCCATGTTCATACAGATAGCGGTGTAGCTATTTCCATATTCATACAGATAGCGGTGTAGATATTTCCATGTTCATCCAGATGGCTGTGTAGCTATTTACATGTTCATAAAGATAGCGGTGCTGATATTTCCATGTTAATACAGGTAGCAGTGTAGATATTTCCTTGTTTATACAGAAAGCAGCATAGATATTTCCATGTTTATACAGATAGCGGTGTAGATATTTCCAAGTTTATACAGATAGCGGTGTAGTTATCTCCATCTTAATACAGATGTCGGTGTAGATATTTATATGTACATACAGATGTCGGTGCAGATATTTCCATGTTCATACAGATGGCGGTGTAGATATTTCCATGTTTATAGAGATAGCAGTGTAGTTATTTCCATGTGTAAAGAGATAGCTTTGTAGATATTTCCGTGTATATGCAGATAGCTGTGTAGATATTTCCATTTTCATGCAGATAGCGGTGAGGATGTATACATGTTTACAAAGATAGCGGTGTAGATATTTCCATGTTCATACAGATAGCGGTGTAGATATTTCCATGTTCATACAGATGGCTGTGTAGATATATCTATGTTCTTACAGATGGCGGAGAAGATATTTCCATGTTCATACAGATAGCGGTGTAGATATTTCCATGTTCATACAGATAGCGGTGTAGATATTTCCATGTTCATACAGATAGCGGTGTAGATATTTCCATGTTCATACAGATAGCGGTGTAGATATTTCCATGTTCATCCAGATGGCTGTGTAGATATATCCATGTTCATTCAGATGGCGGTGAAGATATTTCCATGTTCATACAGATAGCGTTGCAGATATTTCCATGTTCATACAGATAGCCGTGTAGATATTGCCATGTTTATACCTATAGCGGTGCTGATACTTCCATGTTTATATAGGTAACGGTGTACATATTTCCATGTTTACACAGATAGCGGTGTAGATATTTCCATGTTCATACAGATAGCGGTGTAGATAATTCCATGTTCATAGAGATAGCGGTGTAGATATTTACATGTTCATACAGATAGCGGTGCTGATATTTCCATGTTTATACAGGTAGCGGTGTAGACATTTCCATGTTTATACAGATAGTGTTGTAGATATTTCCAAGTTTATACAGATAGCGGTGTAGATATCTCCATCTTAATACAGATGGCGGTGTAGATATTTATATGTTCATACAGATGGCGGTGCAGATATTTCCATATTCATACAGATGGCAGTGTATATATTTCCATGTTCATACAGATAGCGGTGTAGTTATTTCCATGTGTAAAGAGATAGCTGTGTAATTTTCCCATGTATATGCAGATAGCTGTGTAGATATTTCCATTTTCAAGCAGATAGCGGTGTATATACTTCCCTGATCAAACAGATACCGGTGTAGATATTTCCATGTTCATACAGATTGTGGTGTAGATATTTCCATGTTCATACAGATAGCGGTGTAGCTATTTCCATGTTCATACAGATAGCGGTGTGGATTTTTCCATGTTCATAGAGGTAGCGGTGTAGATATTTCCATGTTGATACAGATAGCGGTGTAGATATTTCCATGTTTATACAGGTAGCGGTGTAGATATTTCCATGTTTATACACATAGCGGTGTAGATATTTCCATGTTTATACAGATAGCGGTGTAGATATTTCCATGTTTATGCAGATAGTGGTGTAGATATCTCCATCTTAATACAGATGGCGGTGTAGATATTTAAATGTTCATACTGATGGCGGTGCAGATATATACATGTTCATGCAGATGGCGGTGTAGATATTTCCATGTTCATACAGATAGCGGTGTAGTTATTTTCATGTGTAAAGAGATAGCAGTGTAGATATTTCCATGTATAAGCAGATAGCTGAGTAGATATTTCCGTTTTAATGCAGATAGCGGTGTATGTATTTCCCTGTTCAAACAGTTAGCGGTGTAGATATTTCCATGTACATAAAGATAGCGGTGTAGATATTTCCATGTTTATACAGATAGCTGTGAAGATGTATGCATGTTTACACAGATAGCGGTGTAGATATTTCCATGTTTATCCACATGGCTGTGTAGATATATCCATGTTCATCCAGATGGCTGTGTAGATATATCCATGTTCATACAGATGGCGGTGAAGATATTTCCATGATCATACAGATGGCGTTGTAGATATTTCCATGTTCATACAGATAGCCGTGTAGATATTGCCATGTTCGTACCGATAGCGGTGCTGATACTTCCATGTTTATACAGTTAGCGGTGTACATATTTCCTTGTTTATACAGGTAGCGGTGTAGATATTTCCATGTTCATACAGATAGCGGTGTAGATATTTCCATGTTTATACAGATAGAGGTGTAGATATCTCATTCTTAATACAGATGGCGGTGTAAATATTTATATGTTCATGCAGATGGCGGTGCAGATATTTCCATGTTCATACAGATAGCGGTGTAGATATTTCCATGTTTATACAGATAGCGGTGTAGATATCTCATTCCTAATACAGATGGCGGTGTAGATATTTATATGTTCATCCAGACGGCTGTGTAGACATATCCGTGTTCATACAGATGGCGGTGAAGATATTTCCATGTTCATACAGATGGCTGTGTAGATATATCCATGTTCATACAGATGGCGGTGAAGGTTTTTCCACGTTCATACAGATGGCGGTGTAGATATTTCCATGTTCATACAGATAGCGGTGCTGATATTTCCATGTTTATACAGGTAGCAGTGTAGATATTTCCATGTTTATACAGATAGCTTTGTAGATATTTCCATGTTTATACAAATAGCGGTGTAGATATTTCCATGTTTATACAGATAGCGGTGTAGATATTGCCATGTTCATGCAGATAGTGGTGTAGATATCTCCATCTTAATACAGATGGCGGTGTAGATATTTAAATGTTCATACAGATGGCGGTGCAGATATTTCCATGTTCATACAGATGGCGGTGTAGATATTTCCATGTTCATACAGATAGCGGTGTAGTTATTTCCATGTGTAAAGAGATAGCTGTGTAGATATTTCCATGTATAAGCAGATAGCTGTGTAGATATTTCCGTTTTCATGCAGATAGCGGTGTATGTATTTCCCTGTTCAAACAGTTAGCGGTGTAGATATTTCCATGTACATAAAGATAGCGTTGTAGATATTAACATGTTCATCCACATGGCTGTGTAGATATATCCATGTTCATACAGATGGCGTTGAAGATATTTCCATGTTCATACAGATAGCGGTGTATGTATTTCCATGTTCATACAGATAGCGGTGTATATATTTCCATGTTCATCCTGACGGCTGTGTAGATATTTCCATGTTCATACAGATAGCGGTGTAGATATTTCCATGTTCATACAGATAGCGGTGGAGATATTTCCATGTTCATCCAGATGGCTGTGTAGATATATCCATGTTCATACAGATGGCGGTGAAGATATTTCCATGTTCATACACATGGTGTTGTAGATATTTCCATGTTCATACAGATAGCCGTGTAGATATTGCCAAGTTCATACCTATAGCGGTGCTGATACTTCCATGTTTATACAGGTAGCGGTGTACATATTTCCGAGTTTATACACGTAGCGGTGTAGATATTTCCATGTTCATACAGATAGCGGTGTAGATATTTGCATGTTTATACAGATAGCGGTGTAGATATCTCCTTCTTAATACAGATGGCGGTGTAGATATTTATATGTTCATACAGATGGCGGTGCAGATATTTCCATGTTCATACAGATGGTGGTGTAGATATTTCCATGTTTATAGAGGTAGCGGTGTAGTTATTTCCATGTGCAAAGAGATAGCTCTGTAGATATTTCCATGTATATGCAGATATCTGTGTAGATATTTCCATTTTCATGCAGATAGCGGTGTAGATATTTCCATGTTCAAACAGATAGCGGTGTAGATATTTCCATATTCATACAGATAGCGGTGTGGATATTTCCATGTTTATACAGATAGCGGTTAAGATGTATGCATGTTTACACAGATAGCGGTGTAGATATTTCCATGTTCATACAGATAGCGGTGTAGACATTTCCATGTTCATCCAGACGGCTGTGTAGACATATCCATGTTCATACAGATGGCGGTGAAGATATTTCCATGTTCATACAGATGGCTGTGTAGATATATCCATGTTCATACTGATGGCGGTGAAGATTTTTCCATGTTCATACAGATTCCGGCGTAGATATTTCCATGTTCATACAGATAGCGGTGCTGATATTTCTATGTTTATACAGGTAGCAGTGTAGATATTTCCATGTTTATACAGATAGCGGTGTAGATATTTCCATGTTTATACACATAGTGGTATAGATATTTCCATTTTTATACAGATAGCGGTGTAGATATCTCCATCTTAATACAGATGGCGGTGTAGATATTTATATGTTCATACAGATGGCGGTGCAGATATTTCCATGTTCATACAGATGGCGGTGAAGATATTTCCATGTTCATACAGATGGCGGTGTAGATACTTCCATGTTCATACTGATAGCGGTGCTGATATTTCCATGTTTATACAGGTAGCGGTGTAGATATTTCCATGTTTATACAGATAGCAGTGTAGATATTTCCATGTTTATACACATAGTGGTGTAGATATTTCCATGTTTATACAGATAGCGGTGTAGATATCTCCATCTTAATACAGATGGCGGTGTAGATATTTATATGTTCATTCAGATGGCGGTGCATATATTTCCATGTTCATACAGATGGCGGTGTAGATATTTCCATGTTCATACAGTTAGCGGTGTAGTTATTTCCATGTGTAAGGAGATAGCTGTGTAGATATTTCCATGTATATGCAGATAGCTGTGTAGACATTTCCATTTTCATGCAGATAGCGGTGTATATATTTCCCTGTTCAAACAGTTAGCGGTGTAGATATTTCCATGTTCATAAAGATAGCAGTGTAGATATTTCCATGTTTATACAGATAGCGGTGAAGATGTATGCATGTTTACACAGATAGCGGTGTAGATATTTCCATGTTCATCCAGATGGCTGTGTAGATATATCCATGTTCATACAGATAGCGGTGTAGATATTTCCATGTTCATACTGATAGCGGTGCAGATATTTCCATGTTCATCCAGATGGCTGTGTAGATATATCCATGTTCATACAGACGGCGGTGAAGATATTTCCATGTTCAAACAGATAGCGGTGTAGATATTTCCATGTTCATACAGATAGCGGTGTAGATATTTCCATGTTCATACAGATAGCGGTGTATGTATTTCCATGTTCATACAGATAGCGGTGTAGATATTTCCATGTTCATCCAGAAGACTGTGTAGATATATCCATGTTCATACAGATAGCAGTGTTGATATTTCCATGTTCATCCAGATGGCTGTGTAGCTATTTCCATGTTCATACAGATAGTGGTGTAGATATTTCCATGTTCATACAGATAGCGGTGTAGATATTTCCATGTTCATACAGATAGCCGTGTAGATATTGCCATGTTCATACCGATAGCGCTGCTGATACTTCCATGTTTATACAGGTAGCGGTGTACATATTTCCGTGTTTATACAGGTAGCGGTGTAGATATTTCCATGTTCATACAGATAGCGGTGTAGATATTTCCATGTTTATACAGATAGCGGTGTAGCTATCTCCTTCTTAATACAGATGGCGGTGTAGATATTTCCATGTTCATACAGATGGTGGTGTAGATATTTCCATGTTTATAGAGATAGCGGTGTAGTTATTTCCATGTGCAAAGAGATGGCTGTGTAGATATTTCCATGTATATGCAGATATCTTTGTAGATATTTCCATTTTCATGTAGATAGCGGTGTAGATATTTCCATGTTCAAACAGATAGCGGTGTAGATATTTCCATGTTCATACAATAGCGGTGTGGATATTTCCATGTTTTTACAGATAGCGGTGAAGATGTATGCATGTTTACACAGATAGCAGTGTAGATATTTTCATGTTCATACAGATAGCGGTGTAGATATTTCCATGTTCATCCAGACGGCTGTGTAGACATATCCATGTTCATAAAGATGGCGGTGAAGATATTTCCATGTTCATACAGATGGCTGTGTAGATATATCCATGTTCATAGAGATGGCGGTGAAGATTTTTCCATGTTCATACAGATGGCGGTGTAGATATTTCCATGTTCATACAGATAGCGGGGCTGATATTTCCATGTTTATACATGTAGCAGTGTAGATATTTCCATGTTTATACAGATAGCGGTGTAGATATTTCCATGTTTATACACGTAGCGGTGTAGATATTTCCATTTTTATACAGATAGCGGTGTAGATATCTCCATCTTAATACAGATGGCGGTGTATATATTTATATGTTCATACAGATGGCGGTGCAGATATTTCCATGTTCATACAGATGGCGGTGAAGATATTTCCATGTTCATACAGATGGCGGTGTAGATACTTCCATGTTCATACTGATAGCGGTGCTGATATTTCCATGTTTATACAGGTAGCAGTGTAGATATTTCCATGTTTATACAGATAGCGGTGTAGGTATTTCCATGTTTATACACATAGCGGTGTAGATATTTCCATGTTTATGCAGATATTGGTGTAGATATCTCCATCTTAATACAGATGGCGGTGTAGATATTTAAATGTTCATACAGATGGCGGTGCAGATATTTCCATGTTCATACAGATAGCGGTGTAGTTATTTCCATGTGTAAAGAGATAGCTGTGTAGATATTTCCATGTATAAGCAGATAGCTGTGTAGATATTTCCGTTTTCATGCAGATAGCGGTGTATGTGTTTCCCTGTTCAAACAGTTAGCGGTGTAGATATTTCCATGTACATAAAGATAGCGGTGTAGATATTTCCATGTTCATCCACATGGCTGTGTAGATATATCCATGTTCATACAGATGGCGGTGAAGATATTTCCATGTTCATACAGATAGCGGTGCTGATATTTCCATGTTCATACAGATAGCGGTGTATGTATTTCCATGTTCATACAGATATCGGTGTAGATATTTCCAGGTTCATCCTGATGGCTGTGTAGATATTTCCATGTTAATACAGATAGCGGTGTAGATATTTCCATGTTCATACAGATAGCGGTGTAGATATTTCCATGTTCATCCAGATGGCTGTGTAGATATATCCATGTTCATACAGATGGCAGTGAAGATATTTCCATGTTCATACAGATGGCGTTGTAGATATTTCCATGTTCATACAGATATCTGTGTAGATATTGCCATGTTCATACCGATAGCGGTGCTGATACTTCCATGTTTATACAGGTAGAGGTGTACATATTTCCGTGTTTATACAGCTAGCGGTGTAGATATTTCCATGTTCATAAAGATAGCGGTGTAGATATTTCCATGTTTATACAGATAGCAGTGTAGATATCTCCTTCTTAATACAGATGGCAGTGTAGATATTTATATGTTCATACAGATGGCGGTGCAGATATTTCCATGTTCATACAGATGGTGGTGTAGATATTTCCATGTTTATAGAGGTAGCGGTGTAGTTATTTCCATGTGCAAAGAGATAGCTGTGTAGATATTTCTATGTATATGCAGATAGCTGTGAAGATATTTCCATTTTCATGCAGATAGCGGTGTAGATATTTCCATGTTCAAACAGATAGCGGTGTAGATATTTCCATATTCATACAGATAGCGGTGTGGATATTTCCATGTTTATACAGACAGCGGTGAAGATGTATGCATGTTTACACAGATAGCGGTGTAGATATTTCCATGTTCATACAGATAGCGGTGTAGATATTTCCATGTTCATCCAGACGGCTGTGTAGACATATCCATGTTCATACAGATGGCGGTGAAGATATTTCCATGTTCATACAGATGGCGGTGGAGATATATCCATGTTCATACAGATGGCGGTGAAGATTTTTCCATGTTCATACAGATTCCGGTGTACATATTTCCATGTTCATACAGATAGCGGTGCTGATATTTCCATGTTTATACAGTTAGCAGTGTAGATATTTCCATGTTTATACAGATAGCGGTGAAGATGTATGCATGTTTACACAGATAGCGGTGTAGATATTTCCATGTTCATCCAGATGCCTGTGTAGATATATCCATGTTCATACAGATAGCGGTGTAGATATTTCCATGTTCATCCAGATGGCTGTGTAGCTATTTCCATGTTCATACAGATAGTGGTGTAGATATTTCCATGTTCATACAGATAGCGGTGTAGATATTTCCATGTTCATACAGATAGCCGTGTAGATATTGCCATGTTCATACCGATAGCGCTGCTGATACTTCCATGTTTATACAGGTAGCGGTGTACCTATTTCCGTGTTTATACAGGTAGCGGTGTAGATATTTCCATGTTCATCCAGATAGCGGTGCAGATATTTCCATGTTCATCCTGATGGCTGTGTAGATATATCCATGTTCATACAGACGGCGGTGAAGATATTTCCATGTTCAAACAGATAGCGGTGTAGATATTTCCATGTTCATACAGATAGCGGTGTAGATATTTCCATGTTCATACAGATAGCGGTGTATGTATTTCCATGTTCATACAGATAGCGGTGTAGATATTTCCATGTTCATCCAGAAGGCTGTGTAGATATATCCATGTTCATACAGATAGCGGTGTTGATATTTCCATGTTCATCCAGATGGCTGTGTAGCTATTTCCATGTTCATACAGATAGTGGTGTAGATATTTCCATGTTCATACAGATAGCGGTGTAGGTATTTCCATGTTCATACAGATAGCCGTGTAGATATTGCCATGTTCATACCGATAGCGCTGCTGATACTTCCATGTTTATACCGGTAGCGGTGTACATATTTCCATGTTTATACAGGTAGCGGTGTAGATATTTCCATGTTCATACAGATAGCGGTGTAGATATTTCCATGTTTATACAGATAGCGGTGTAGTTATCTCCATCTTAATACAGATGGCGGTGTATATATTTATATGTTCATACAGATGGCGGTGCAGATATTTCCATGTTCATACAGATGGCGGTGAAGATATTTCCATGTTCATACAGATGGCGGTGTAGATACTTCCATGTTCATACTGATAGCGGTGCTGATATTTCCATGTTTATACAGGTAGCGGTGTAGATATTTCCATGTTTATACAGATAGCGGTGTAGGTATTTCCATGTTTATACACATAGCGGTGTAGATATTTCCATGTTTATGCAGATATTGGTGTAGATATCTCCATCTTAATACAGATGGCGGTGTAGATATTTAAATGTTCATACAGATGGCGGTGCAGATATTTCCATGTTCATACAGATAGCGGTGTAGTTATTTCCATGTGTAAAGAGATAGCTGTGTAGATATTTCCATGTATAAGCAGATAGCTGTGTAGATATTTCCGTTTTCATGCAGATAGCGGTGTATGTGTTTCCCTGTTCAAACAGTTAGCGGTGTAGATATTTCCATGTACATAAAGATAGCGGTGTAGATATTTCCATGTTCATCCACATGGCTGTGTAGATATATCCATGTTCATACAGATGGAGGTGAAGATATTTCCATGTTCATACAGATAGCGGTGTAGATATTTCCATGTTCATACAGATAGCGGTGCTGATATTTCCATGTTCATACAGATAGCGGTGTATGTATTTCCATGTTCATACAGATATCGGTGTAGATATTTCCAGGTTCATCCTGATGGCTGTGTAGATATTTCCATGTTCATACAGATAGCGGTGTAGATATTTCCATGTTCATACAGATAGCGGTGTAGATATTTCCAAGTTCATCCAGATGGCTGTGTAGATATATCCATGTTCATACAGATGGCAGTGAAGATATTTCCATGTTCATACAGATGGCGTTGTAGATATTTCCATGTTCATACAGATATCTGTGTAGATATTGCCATGTTCATACCGATAGCGGTGCTGATACTTCCATGTTTATACAGGTAGCGGTGTACATATTTCCGTGTTTATACAGGTAGCGGTGTAGATATTTCCATGTTCATACAGATAGCGGTGTAGATATTTCCATGTTTATACAGATAGCAGTGTAGATATCTCCTTCTTAATACAGATGGCGGTGTAGATATTTATATGTTCATACAGATGGCGGTGCAGATATTTCCATGTTCATACAGATGGTGGTGTAGATATTTCCATGTTTATAGAGGTAGCGGTGTAGTTATTTCCATGTGCAAAGAGATAGTTGTGTAGATATTTCTATGTATATGCAGATAGCTGTGAAGATATTTCCATTTTCATGCAGATAGCGGTGTAGATATTTCCATGTTCAAACAGATAGCGGTGTAGATATTTCCATATTCATACAGATAGCGGTGTGGATATTTCCATGCTTATACAGACAGCGGTGAAGATGTATGCATGTTTACACAGATAGCGGTGTAGATATTTCCATGTTCATACAGATAGCGGTGTAGATATTTCCATGTTCATCCAGACGGCTGTGTAGACATATCCATGTTCATACAGATGGCGGTGAAGATATTTCCATGTTCATACAGATGGCGGTGTACATATATCCATGTTCATACAGATGGCCGTGAAGATTTTTCCATGTTCATACAGATTCCGGTGTACATATTTCCATGTTCATACAGATAGCGGTGCTGATATTTCCATGTTTATACAGGTAGCAGTGTAGATATTTCCATGTTTATACAGATAGCGGTGAAGATGTATGCATGTTTACACAGATAGCGGTGTAGATATTTCCATGTTCATCCAGATGGCTGTGTAGATATATCCATGTTCATACAGATAGCGGTGTAGATATTTCCATGTTCATACAGATAGCAGTGTATGTATTTCCATGTTCATACAGATAGCGGTGTAGATATTTCCATGTTCATCCAGATGCCTGTGTAGATATATCCATGTTCATACAGATAGCGGTGTAGATATTTCCATGTTCATCCAGATGGCTGTGTATCTATTTCCATGTTCATACAGATAGTGGTGTAGATATTTCCATGTTCATGCAGATAGCGGTGTAGATATTTCCATGTTCATACAGATAGCCGTGTAGATATTGCCATGTTCATACCGATAGCGCTGCTGATACTTCCATGTTTATACAGGTAGCGGTGTACATATTTCCGTGTTTATACAGGTAGCGTTGTAGATATTTCCATGTTCATACAGATAGCGGTGCAGATATTTCCATGTTCATCCAGATGGCTGTGTAGATATATCCATGTTCATACAGATGGCGGTGAAGATATTTCCATGTTCAAACAGATAGCGGTGTAGATATTTCCATGTTCATACAGATAGCGGTGTAGATATTTCCATGTTCATACAGATAGCGGTGTATGTATTTCCATGTTCATACAGATAGCGGTGTAGATATTTCCATGTTCATCCAGAAGGCTGTGTAGATATATCCATGTTCATACAGGTAGCGGTGTTGATATTTCCATGTTCATCCAGATGGCTGTGTAGCTATTTCCATGTTCATACAGATAGTGGTGTAGATATTTCGATGTTCATACAGATAGCGGTGTAGGTATTTCCATGTTCATACGGATAGCCGTGTAGATATTGCCATGTTCATATCGATAGCGCTGCTGATACTTCCATGTTTATACAGGTAGCGGTGTACATATTTCCGTGTTTATACAGGTAGCGGTGTAGATATTTCCATGTTCATACAGATAGCGGTGTAGATATTTCCATGTTTATACAGATAGCGGTGTAGATATCTCCTTCTTAATACAGATGGCGGTGTATATATTTATATGTTAATACCGATGGCGGTGCAGATATTTCCATGTTCATACAGATGGCGGTGAAGATATTTCCATGTTCATACAGATGGCGGTGTAGATACTTCCATGTTCATACTGATAGCGGTGCTGATATTTCCATGTTTATACAGGTAGCGGTGTAGATATTTCCATGTTTATACAGATAGCGGTGTAGGTATTTCCATGTTTATACACATAGCGGTGTAGATATTTCCATGTTTATGCAGATAGTGGTGTAGGTATCTCCATCTTAATACAGATGGCGGTGTAGATATTTAAATGTTCATACAGATGGCTGTGCAGATATTCCCATGTTCATACAGATGGCGGTGTAGATATTTCCATGTTCATACAGATAGCGGTGTAGTTATTTCCATGTGTAAAGAGATAGCTGTGTAGATATTTCCATGTATAAGCAGATAGCTGTGTAGATATTTCAGTTTTCATACAGATAGCGGTTTATGTGTTTCCCTGTTCAAACAGTTAGCGGTGTAGATATTTCCATGTACATAAAGATAGCGGTGTAGATATTTCCATGTTCATCCAGATGGCTGTGTAGATATATCCATGTTCATACAGATGGCGGTGAAGATATTTCCATGTTCATACAGATAGCGGTGTAGATATTTCCATGTTCATACAGATAGCGGTGCTGATATTTCCATGTTCATACAGATAGCGGTGAATGTATCTCAATGTTCATACAGATAGCGGTGTAGATATTTCCATGTTCATCCTGATGGCTGTGTAGATATTTCCATGTTCATACAGATAGCGGTGTTGATATTTCCATGTTCATCCAGATGGCTGTGTAGCTATTTCCATGTTCATACAGATAGTGGTGTAGATATTTCCATGTTCATACAGATAGCGGTGTAGGTATTTCCATGTTCATACAGATAGCCGTGTAGATATTGCCATGTTCATACCGATAGCGCTGCTGATACTTCCATGTTTATACAGGTAGCGGTGTACATATTTCCGTGTTTATACAGGTAGCGGTGTAGATATTTCCATGTTCATACAGATAGCGGTGTAGATATTTCCATGTTTATACAGATAGCGGTGTAGATATCTCCATCTTAATACAGATGGCGGTGTATATATTTATATGTTCATACAGATGGCGGTGCAGATATTTCCATGTTCATACAGATGGCGGTGAAGATATTTCCATGCTCATACAGATGGCGGTGTAGATACTTCCATGTTCATACTGATAGCGGTGCTGATATTTCCATGTTTATACAGGTAGCGGTGTAGATATTTCCATGTTTATACAGATAGCGGTGTAGGTATTTCCATGTTTATACACATAGCGGTGTAGATATTTCCATGTTTATGCAGATATTGGTGTAGATATCTCCATCTTAATACAGATGGCGGTGTAGATATTTAAATGTTCATACAGATGGCGGTGCAGATATTTCCATGTTCATACAGATAGCGGTGTAGTTATTTCCATGTGTAAAGAGATAGCTGTGTAGATATTTCCATGTATAAGCAGATAGCTGTGTAGATATTTCCGTTTTCATGCAGATAGCGGTGTATGTGTTTCCCTGTTCAAACAGTTAGCGGTGTAGATATTTCCATGTACATAAAGATAGCGGTGTAGATATTTCCATGTTCATCCACATGGCTGTGTAGATATATCCATGTTCATACAGATGGCGGTGAAGATATTTCCATGTTCATACAGATAGCGGTGTAGATATTTCCATGTTCATACAGATAGCGGTGCTGATATTTCCATGTTCATACAGATAGCAGTGTATGTATTTCCATGTTCATACAGATATCGGTGTAGATATTTCCAGGTTCATCCTGATGGCTGTGTAGATATTTCCATGTTCATACAGATAGCGGTGTAGATATTTCCATGTTCATACAGATAGCGGTGTAGATATTTCCAAGTTCATCCAGATGGCTGTGTAGATATATCCATGTTCATACAGATGGCAGTGAAGATATTTCCATGTTCATACAGATGGCGTTGTAGATATTTCCATGTTCATACAGATATCTTTGTAGATATTGCCATGTTCATACCGATAGCGGTGCTGATACTTCCATGTTTATACAGGTAGCGGTGTACATATTTCCGTGTTTATACAGGTAGCGGTGTAGATATTTCCATGTTCATACAGATAGCGGTGTAGATATTTCCATGTTCATACAGATAGCAGTGTAGATATCTCCTTCTTAATACAGATGGCGGTGTAGATATTTATATGTTCATACAGATGGCGGTGCAGATATTTCCATGTTCATACAGATGGTGGTGTAGATATTTCCATGTTTATAGAGGTAGCGGTGTAGTTATTTCCATGTGCAAAGAGATAGCTGTGTAGATATTTCTATGTGTATGCAGATAGCTGTGAAGATATTTCCATTTTCATGCAGATAGCGGTGTAGATATTTCCATGTTCAAACAGATAGCGGTGTAGATATTTCCATATTCATACAGATAGCGGTGTGGATATTTCCATGTTTATACAGACAGCGGTGAAGATGTATGCATGTTTACACAGATAGCGGTGTAGATATTTCCATGTTCATACAGATAGCGGTGTAGATATTTCCATGTTCATCCAGACGGCTGTGTAGACATATCCATGTTCATACAGATGGCGGTGAAGATATTTCCATGTTCATACAGATGGCGGTGTAGATATATCCATGTTCATACAGATGGCCGTGAAGATTTTTCCATGTTCATACAGATTCCGGTGTACATATTTCCATGTTCATACAGATAGCGGTGCTGATATTTCCATGTTTATACAGGTAGCAGTGTAGATATTTCCATGTTTATACAGATAGCGGTGAAGATGTATGCATGTTTACACAGATAGCGGTGTAGATATTTCCATGTTCATCCTGATGGCTGTGTAGATATATCCATGTTCATACAGATAGCGGTGTAGATAATTCCATGTTCATACAGATAGCAGTGTATGTATTTCCATGTTCATACAGATAGCGGTGTAGATATTTCCATGTTCATCCAGATGCCTGTGTAGATATATCCATGTTCATACAGATAGCGGTGTAGATATTTCCATGTTCATCCAGATGGCTGTGTATCTATTTCCATGTTCATACAGATAGTGGTGTAGATATTTCCATGTTCATACAGATAGCGGTGTAGATATTTCCATGTTCATACAGATAGCCGTGTAGATATTGCCATGTTCATACCGATAGCGCTGCTGATACTTCCATGTTTATACAGGTAGCGGTGTACATATTTCCGTGTTTATACAGGTAGCGTTGTAGATATTTCCATGTTCATACAGATAGCGGTGCAGATATTTCCATGTTCATCCAGATGGCTGTGTAGATATATCCATGTTCATACAGATGGCGGTGAAGATATTTCCATGTTCAAACAGATAGCGGTGTAGATATTTCCATGTTCATACAGATAGCGGTGTAGATATTTCCATGTTCATACAGATAGCGGTGTATGTATTTCCATGTTCATACAGATAGCGGTGTAGATATTTCCATGTTCATCCAGAAGGCTGTGTAGATATATCCATGTTCATACAGGTAGCGGTGTTGATATTTCCATGTTCATCCAGATGGCTGTGTAGCTATTTCCATGTTCATACAGATAGTGGTGTAGATATTTCGATGTTCATACAGATAGCGGTGTAGGTATTTCCATGTTCATACGGATAGCCGTGTAGATATTGCCATGTTCATATCGATAGCGCTGCTGATACTTCCATGTTTATACAGGTAGCGGTGTACATATTTCCGTGTTTATACAGGTAGCGGTGTAGATATTTCCATGTTCATACAGATAGCGGTGTAGATATTTCCATGTTTATACAGATAGCGGTGTAGATATCTCCTTCTTAATACAGATGGCGGTGTATATATTTATATGTTCATACAGATGGCAGTGCAGATATTTCCATGTTCATACAGATGGTGGTGTAGATATTTCCATGTTTATAGAGATAGCGGTGTAGTTATTTCCATGTGCAAAGAGATAGCTGTGTAGATATTTCCATGTATATGCAGATAGCTTTGTTGATATTTCCATTTTCATGTAGATAGCAGTGTAGATATTTCCATGTTCAAACAGATAGCGGTGTAGATATTTCCATGTTCATACAGATAGCGGTGTGGATATTTCCATGTTTTTACAGATAGCGGTGAAGATGTATGCACGTTTACACAGATAGCGGTGTAGATATTTTCATGTTCATACAGATAGCGGTGTAGATATTTCCATGTTCATCCAGACGGCTGTGTAGACATATCCATGTTCATACAGATGGCGGTGAAGATATTTAAATATTCATACAGATGGCTATGTAGATATATCCATGTTCATACAGATGGCGGTGAAGATTTTTCCATGTTCATACAGATGGCGGTGTAGATATTTCCATGTTCATACAGATAGCGGGGCTGATATTTCCATGTTTATACAGGTAGCAGTGTAGATATTTCCATGTTTATACAGATAGCGGTGTAGATATTTCCATGTTTATACACATAGCGGTGTAGATATTTCCATGTTTATACAGATAGCGGTGTAGACATCTCCATCTTAATACAGATGGCGGTGTATATATTTATATGTTAATACCGATGGCGGTGCAGATATTTCCATGTTCATACAGATGGCGGTGAAGATATTTCCATGTTCATACAGATGGCGGTGTAGAAACTTCCATGTTCATACTGATAGCGGTGCTGATATTTCCATGTTTATACAGGTAGCGGTGTAGATATTTCCATGTTTATACAGATAGCGGTGTAGGTATTTCCATGTTTATACACATAGCGGTGTAGATATTTCCATGTTTATGCAGATAGTGGTGTAGATATCTCCATCTTAATACAGATGGCGGTGTAGATATTTAAATGTTCATACAGATGGCGGTGCAGATATTCCCATGTTCATACAGATGGCGGTGTAGATATTTCCATGTTCATACAGATAGCGGTGTAGTTATTTCCATGTGTAAAGAGATAGCTGTGTAGATATTTCCATGTATAAGCAGATAGCTGTGTAGATATTTCAGTTTTCATACAGATAGCGGTTTATGTGTTTCCCTGTTCAAACAGTTAGCGGTGTAGATATTTCCATGTACATAAAGATAGCGGTGTAGATATTTCCATGTTCATCCAGATGGCTGTGTAGATATATCCATGTTCATACAGATGGCGGTGAAGATATTTCCATGTTCATACAGATAGCGGTGTAGATATTTCCATGTTCATACAGATAGCGGTGCTGATATTTCCATGTTCATACAGATAGCGGTGTATGTATCTCAATGTTCATACAGATAGCGGTGTAGATATTTCCATGTTCATCCTGATGGCTGTGTAGATATTTCCATGTTCATACAGATAGCGGTGTAGATATTTCCATGTTAATACAGATAGCGGTGTAGATATTTCCTTGTTCATCCAGATGGCTGTGTAGATATATCCATGTTCATACAGATGGCGGTGAAGATATTTCCATGTTCATACAGATGGCGTTGTAGATATTTCCATGTTCATACAGATAGCTGTGTAGTTATTGCCATGTTCATACCGATAGCGGTGCTGATACTTCCATGTTTATACAGGTAGCGGTGTACATATTTCCGTGTTTATACAGGTAGCGGTGTAGATATTTCCATGTTCATACAGATAGCGGTGTAGATATTTCCATGTTTATACAGATAGCAGTGTAGATATCTCCTTCTTAATACAGATGGCGGTGTAGATATTTATATGTTCATACAGATGGCGGTGCAGATATTTCCATGTTCATACAGATGGTGGTGTAGATATTTCCATGTTTATAGAGGTAGCGGTGTAGTTATTTCCATGTGCAAAGAGATAGCTGTGTAGATATTTCTATGTATATGCAGATAGCTGTGTAGATATTTCCATTTTCATGCAGATAGCGGTGTAGATATTTCCATGTTCAAACAGATAGCGGTGTAGATATTTCCATATTCATACAGATAGCGGTGTGGATATTTCCATGTTTATACAGACAGCGGTGAAGATGTATGCATGTTTACACAGATAGCGGTGTAGATATTTCCATGTTCATACAGATAGCGGTGTAGATATTTCCATGTTCATCCAGACGGCTGTGTAGACATATCCATGTTCATACAGATGGCGGTGAAGATATTTCCATGTTCATACAGATGGCTGTGTAGATATATCCATGTTCATACAGATGGCGGTGAAGATTTTTCCATGTTCATACAGATTCCGGTGTACATATTTCCATGTTCATACAGATAGCGGTGCTGATATTTCCATGTTTATACAGGTAGCAGTGTAGATATTTCCATGTTTATAGAGATAGCGGTGTAGATATTTCCATGTTTATACACATAGTGGTATAGATATTTCCATTTTTATACAGATAGCGGTGTAGATATCTCCATCTTAATACAGATGGCGGTGTAGATATTTATATGTTCATACAGATGGCGGTGCAGATATTTCCATGTTCATACAGATGGCGGTGAAGATATTTCCATGTTCATACAGATGGCGGTGTAGATACTTCCATGTTCATACTGATAGCGGTGCTGAAATTTCCATGTTTATACAGGTAGTGGTGTAGATATTTCCATGTTTATACAGATAGCAGTGTAGATATTTCCATGTTCATACACATAGCGGTGTAGATATTTCCATGTTCATCCAGATGGCTGTGTAGCTATTTCCATGTTTATACAGATAGTGGTGTAGATATTTCCATATTCATACAGATAGCGGTGTAGATATTTCCATGTTCATACAGATAGCCGTGTAGATATTGCCATGTTCATACCGATAGCGGTGCTGATACTTCCATGTTTATACAGGTAGCGGTGTACATATTTCCGTGTTTATATAGGTAGCGGTGTAGATATTTCCATGTTCATACAGATAGCGGCGTAGATATTTCCATGTTTATATAGATAGCGGTGTAGATATCTCCTTCTTAATAGAGATGGCCTTGTAGATATTTATATGTTCATACAGATGGCGGTGCCGATATTTCCATGTTCATACAGATGGTGGTGTAGATATTTCCATGTTTATAGAGATAGCGGTGTAGTTATTTCCATGTGCAAAGAGATAGCTGTGTTGATATTTCCATGTAAATGCAGATAGCTGTGTAGATATTTCCATTTTCATGCAAATAGCGGTGTAGATATTTCCATGTTCAAACAGATAGCGGTGTAGATATTTACATGTTCATACAGATAGTGGTGTGGATATTACCATGTTTATACTAATAGCGGTGAAGATGTATGCATGTTTACACAGACTGCGGTGTAGATATTTCCATGTTCATACAGATAGCGGTGTAGATATTTCCATGTTCATACAGATGGCGGTGTAGATACTTCCATGTTCATACTGATAGCGGTGCTGATATTTCCATGTTTATACAGGTAGCGGTGTAGCTATTTCCATGTTTGTACAGATAGCGTTGTAGATATGTCCATGTTTATACAGATAGCGGCGTAGATATTTCCAGGTTTATACAGATAGCGGTGAAGATATCTCCATCTTAATACAGATGGCGGTGTAGATATTTATCTGTGCATACAGATAGCGGTGCTGATATTTCCATGTTTATACAGGTATCTGTGTAGATATTTCCATGCTTATACAGATAGCGGTGTAGGTTTTTCCAAGTTTATACAGATAGCGGTGTAGATGTCTCCATCTTAATACAGATGGCGGTGTAGAAATTTATATGTTCATACAGATGGCGGTGCAGATATTTCCATGTTCATACAGATGGCGGTGTAGATATTTCCATGATTATAGAGATAGCAGTGTAGTTATTTCCATGTGTAAAGAGATAGCTTTGTAGATATTTCCATGTATATGCAGATAGCTGTGTAGATATTTCCATTTTCATGCAGATAGCGGTGAAGATGTATGCATGTTTACACAGATAGCGGTGTAGATATTTCCATGTGCATACAGATAGCGGTGTAGATATTTCCATGTTCATCCAGATGGCTGTGTAGATATATCCATGTTCATACAGATGGCGGTGAAGATATTTCCATGTTCATACAGATAGCGGTGTAGATGTTTCCATGTTCATACAGATAGCGGTGTAGATATTTCCATGTTTATACAGATAGCGGTGTAGATATTTCCATGTTTATACAGATAGCGGTGTAGATATCTCCTTCTTTATACAGATGGCGGTGGAGATACTTATATGTTCATACAGATGGCGGTGCAGATATTTCCATGTTCATACAGATGGTGGTGTAGATATTTCCATGTTTATAGAGATAGCGGTGTAGATATTTCCATGTGCAAAGAGATAGCTGTGTAGATATTTCCATGTATATGCAGATATCTGTGTAGATATTTCCATTTTCATGCAGATAGCGGTGTAGATATTTCCATGTTCAAATAGATAGCAGTGTAGATATTTCCATGTTCATATAGATAGCGGTGTAGATATTTCCATGTTTATACAGATAGCGGTGAAGATGTATGCATGTTTACACAGATAGCGGTGTAGATATTTCCATGTTCATACAGATAGCGGTGTAGATATTTCCATTTTCATCCAGATGGCTGTGTAGACATGTCCATTTTCATACAGATGGCGTTGAAGATATTTCCATGTTCACACTGATGGCTGTGTAGTTATATAAATGTTCATACAGATGGCGGTGAAGATATTTCCATGTTCATACAGATGGCGGTGTAGATATTTCCATGTTCCTACACATAGCGGTGTAGATATTTCCATGTTTATACAGCCAGCAGTGTAGATATTTCCTTGTTTATAATGAGAGCGGTGTAGTTTTCTCCTTCTTAATACAGACTCCGGCGTAGATGTTTATATGTTCATACAGATGGCGGTGCAGATATTTCCATGTTCATACAGATAGAGGTGTAGATATTTCCATGTTCATACAGATAGCGGTGTAGATATTTCCATGTTCATACAGATAGAGGTGTAGATATTTCCATGTTCATACAGATAGCGGTGTAGATATTTCCATGTTCATACAGATAGCTGTGCTGATATTTCCATGTTTATACAGGTAGCGGTGTAGATATATCCATGTTTATACAGATAACGGTGTAGATATCTCCATCTCAATAGAGATGGCGGTGTAGATATTTATATGTTCATACAGATGGCGGTGCAGATATTCCCATGTTAATACAGATGGCGGTGTAGATATTTCCATGCTCATACAGATAGCGGTGTAGTTTTTTCCATGTGTAAAGAGATAGCTGTGTGGATATTTCCATGTATATGCAGATAGCTGTGTAGATATTTCCATTTTCATGCAGATAGCTGTGTATATATTTCCATGTTCAAACAGATAGCGGTGTAGATATTTCCATGTTTATACAGATATCGGTGAAGTTGTATGCATGTCTACACAGATAGCAGTGTAGATATTTCCATGTTCATCCAGATGGCTGTGTAGATATATCCATGTTCATACAGATATCGGTGTAGATATTTCCATGTTCATACAGTTAGCGGTGTAGATATTTCCATGTTCATCCAGATGGCTGTGTAGATATATCCATGTTCATACAGATAGCGGTGTAGGTATTTCCATGTTCATACAGATAGTGGTGTAGATATTTCCATGTTCATAAAGATAGCAGTGTAGCTATTTCCATGTTCATACAGATAGCGGTGTAGATATTTCCATGTTCAAGGAGATAGCGGTGTAGATATTTCCATGTTCATACAGATAGCTGTGCTGATATTTCCATATTTATACAGGTAGCGGTGTTGATATTTCCATGTTTATACAGATAGCCGTGTAGATATTTCCATGTTTATACAGGTAGCGGTGTAGATATTTCCATGTTCATACAGATAGCGGTGTAGATATTTCCATGTTTATACAGACAGCAGTGTAGATATTTCCTTGTTTATACAGATAGCGGTGTAGATTTCTCCTTCTTAATACAGACG
Organism: Gorilla gorilla gorilla; assembly: GCF_029281585.2. Classification (NCBI taxonomy): domain Eukaryota; kingdom Metazoa; phylum Chordata; class Mammalia; order Primates; family Hominidae; genus Gorilla; species Gorilla gorilla. The sequence continues at coordinate 7,029,577 of NC_073239.2, read as the reverse complement.
GCGGTGTAGATGTTTATATGTTCATACGGATGGCGGTGCAGATATTTCCATGTTCATACAGATGGAGGTGTAGATATTTCCATGTGCATACAGATAGCGGTGTAGATATTTCCGTGTTCATCCAGATGGCTGTGAAGATATATCCATGTTCATACGGATGGCGGTGAAGATATTTCCATGTTCATACACATAGCGGTGTAGATATTTCCATGTTCATACAGATAGCGGTGTAGATATTTCCATGTTCATACAGATAGCGGGTTAGATATTTCCATGTTCATACAGATGGCTGTGTAGATATATCCATGTTCATACAGATAGCGGTGTATGTATTTCCATTTTCATACAGATAGCGGTGTAGATATTTCCATTTTCATGCAGATTGCGGTGTATATATTTCCCTGTTCAAACAGTTAGCGGTGTAGATATTTCCATGTTCATAAAGATAGCGGTGTAGATATTTCCATGTTTATACAGATAGCGGTGAAGTTGTATGCATGTTTACACAGATAGCGGTGTAGATATTTCCACGTTCATCCAGATGGCTGTGTAGATATATCCATGTTCATACAGATTGCGGTGAAGGTATTTCCAAGTTCATACAGACAGCGGTGTCGATATTTCCATGTTCATACAGATAGCGGTGTAGATATTTCCATGTTCATACAGATAGCGGTGTAGATATTTCCATGTTCATACAGATAGCGGTGTATGTATTTCCATGTTCATACAGATAGCGGTGTAGATATTTCCATGTTCATCCAGATGGCTGTGTAGATATTTCCATGTTCATACAGATAGCGGTGTAGATCATTCCATGTTCATTCAGATGGCTGTGTAGATATATCCATGTTCATACAGATGGCGGTGAAGACATTTCCATGTTCATACAGATAGCGGTGTAGATATTTCCATGTTCATACAGATAGCCGTGTGGATATTGCCATGTTCATACCGATAGCGGTGCTGATACTTCCATGTTGATCCAGGTAGCGGTGTAGATATTTCCATGTTTATACACATAGCGGTGTAGATATTTCCATGTTTATACAGATAGCGGTGTAGATATCTCCATCTTAATACAGATGGCGGTGTAGATATCTATATGATCATACAGATGGCGGTGCAGATATTTCCATGTTCATACGGATGGCGGTGAAGATATTTCCATGTTCATACAGATGGCGGTGTAGAAACTTCCATGTTCTTACTGATAGCGGTGCTGATATTTCCACGTTTATACAGGTAGCGTTGTAGATATTTCCATGTTTATACAGATAGCAGTGTAGATATTTCCATGTTTATACTCATAGGGGTGTAGATATTTCCATGTTTATACAGATAGCGGTGTAGATATTTCCATGTTTATGCAGATAGTGGTGTAGATATCTCCATCTTAATACAGATGGCGGTGTAGATATTTAAATGTTCATACAGATGGCTGTGCAGATATTTCCATGTTCATACAGATGGTGGTGTAGATATTTCCATGTTCATACAGATAGCGGTGTAGTTATTTCCATGTGTAAAGAGATAGCTGTGTAGATATTTCCATGTATAAGCAGATAGGTGTGTGGATATTTCCGTTTTCATGCAGATAGCGGTGTGTGTATTTCCCTGTTCAAACAGTTAGCGGTGTAGATATTTCCATGTACATAAAGATAGCGGTGTAGATATTTACATGTTTATACAGATAGCGGTGAAGATGTATGCATGTTTACACAGATAGCGGTGTAGATATTTCCATGTTCATCCACATGGCTGTGTAGATATATCCATGTTCATACAGATGGCGGTGAAGATATTTGCATGTTCATACAGATAGCGGTGTAGATATTTCCATGTTCATACAGATAGCGGTGTAGATATTTCCAAGTTCATACAGATAGTGGTGTATGTATTTCCATGTTCATACAGATAGCGGTGTAGATATTTCCATGTTCATCCTGATGGCTGTGTAGATATTTCCATGTTCATACAGATAGCGGTGTAGATATCTCCATCTTAATACAGATGGCGGTGTAGATATTTATATGTTCATTCAGATGGCGGGGCATATATTTCCATGTTCATAGAGATGGCGGAGTAGATATTTCCATGTTCATACAGATAGCGGTGTAGTTATTTCCATGTGTAAAGTGATAGCTGTGTAGATATTTCCATGTATATGCAGATAGCTGTGCAGACATTTCCATTTTCATGCAGATAGCGGTGTATATATTTCCCTGTTCAAACAGTTAGCGGTGTAGATATTTCCACGTTCATACAGATGGCGGTGAAGATATTTCCACGTTCATACAGATAGCGGTGAAGATGTATGCATGTTTACACAGATAGCGGTGTAGATATTTCCATGTTCATACAGATAGCGGTGTAGATATTTCCATGTTTATACAGATGGCTGTGTAGATATATCCATGTTCATACAGATGGCGGTGAAGATATTTCCATGTTCATACAGATGGCGGTGTAGATATTTCCATGTTCCTACACATAGCGTTGTAGATATTTCCATGTTCATACCGATAGCGGTGCTGTTATTTCCATGTTTATACAGGTAGCGGTGTAGATATTTCCATGTTCATACAGATAGCGGTGTAGATATTTCCATGTTTATACAGACAGCAGTGTAGATATTTCCTTGTTTATACTGAGAGCGGTGTAGATTTCTCCTTCTTAATACAGACGCCGGTGTAGATGTTTATACGTTCATACAGATGGCGGTGCAGATATTTCCATGTTCATACAGATAGCGGTGTAGATATTTCCATGTTCATACAGATATCGGTGTAGATATTTCCATGTTTATACAGATAGCGGTGTAGATATCTCCTTCTTTATACAGATGGCGGTGGAGATATTTATATGTTCATACAGATGGCGGTGCAGATATTTCCATGTTCATACAGATGGCGGTGTAGATATTTCCATGTTTATAGAGATAGCGGTGTAGATATTTCCATGTGTAAAGAGATTGCTTTGTAGATATTTCCATGTATATGCAGATATCTGTGTAGATATTTCCATTTTCATGCAGATAGCGGTGTATATATTTCCCTGTTCAAACAGTTAGCGGTGTAGATATTTCCACGTTCATACAGATGGCGGTGAAGATATTTCCACGTTCATACAGATAGCGGTGAAGATGTATGCGTGTTTACACAGATAGCGGTGTAGATATTTCCATGTTCATACAGATAGCGGTGTAGATATTTCCATGTTTATACAGATGGCTGTGTAGATATATCCATGTTCATACAGATGGCGGTGAAGATATTTCCATGTTCATACAGATGGCGTTGTAGATATTTCCATGTTCCTACACATAGCGGTGTAGATATTTCCATGTTCATATCGATAGCGGTGCTGTTATTTCCATGTTTATACAGGTAGCGGTGTAGATATTTCCATGTTCATACAGATAGCGGTGTAGATATTTCCATGTTTATACAGACAGCAGTGTAGATATTTCCTTGTTTATACTGAGAGCGGTGTAGATTTCTCCTTCTTAATACAGACGCCGGTGTAGATGTTTATATGTTCATACAGATGGCGGTGCAGATATTTCCATGTTCATACAGATAGAGGTGTAGATATTTCCATGTTCATACAGATAGCGGTGTAGATATTTCCATGTTCATACAGATAGAGGTGTAGATATTTCCATGTTCATACAGATAGCGGTGTAGATATTTCCATGTTCATACAGATAGCGGTGCTGATATTTCCATGTTTATACAGGTAGCGGTGTAGATATTTCCATGTTTATACAGATAGCGGTGTAGATATCTCCATCTTAATAGAGATGGCGGTGTAGATATTTCCATGTTCATACAGATAGCGGTGCTGATATTTCCATGTTTATACAGGTAGCGGTGTAGATATTTCCATGTTCATACAGATAGAGGTGTAGATATTTCCATGTTCATACAGATGGCGGTGCAGATATTCCCAAGTTAATACAGATGGCGGTGTAGGTATTTCCATGCTAATACAGATAGCGGTGTAGTTTTTTCCATGTGTAAAGAGATAGCTGTGTAGATATTTCCCTGTATATGCAGATAGCTGTGTAGATATTTCCATTTTCATGCAGATAGCGTTGTATATATTTCCATGTACAAACAGAGAGCGGTGTAGATATTTCCATGTTTATACAGATATCGGTGAAGATGTATGCATGTCTACACAGATAGCATTGTAGATATTTCCATGTTCATCCAGATGGCTGTGTAGATATATCCATGTTCATACAGATAGCGGTGTAGATATTTCCATGTTCATACAGATAGCAGTGTAGCTATTTCCATGTTCATCCAGATGGCTGTGTAGATATATCCATGTTCATACAGATAGCGGTGTAGATATTTCCATGTTTTACAGATAGTGGTGTAGATATTTCCATGTTCATAAAGATAACGGTGTAGCTATTTCCATGTTCATACAGATAGCGGTGTAGATATTTCCATGTTCAAGGAGATAGCGGTGTAGATATTTCCATGTTCATACAGATAGCTGTGCTGATATTTCCATATTTATACAGGTAGCGGTGTTGATATTTCCATGTTTATACAGATAGCGGTGTAGATATTTCCATGTTTATACAGGTAGCGGTGTAGATATTTCCATGTTCATACAGATAGCGGTGTAGATATTTCCATGTTTATACAGACAGCAGTGTAGATATTTCCTTGTTTATACAGATAGCGGTGTAGATTTCTCCTTCTTAATACAGACGGCGGTGTAGATGTTTATATGTTCATACAGATGGCGGTGCAGATATTTCCATGTTCATACAGATAGAGGTGTAGATATTTCCATGTGCATACAGATAGCGGTGTAGATATATCCATGTTCATCCAGATGGCTGTGTAGATATATCCATGTTCATACAGATGGCGGTGAAGTTATTTCCATGTTCATACAGATAGCGGTGTAGATATTTCCAAGTTCATACAGATAGCAGTGTAGATATTTCCATGTTCATACAGATATCGGTGTAGATATTTCCATGTTTATACAGATAGCGGTGTAGATATCTCCTTCTTTATACAGATGGCGGTGGAGATATTTATATGTTCATACAGGTGGCGGTGCAGATATTTCCATGTTCATACAGATGGCGGTGTAGATGTTTCCATGTTTATAGAGATAGCGGTGTAGATATTTCCATGTGTAAAGAGATAGCTTTGTAGATATTTCCATGTATATGCAGATATCTGTGTAGATATTTCCATTTTCATGCAGATAGCGGTGTAGATATTTCCATGTTCAAATAGAAAGCAGTGTAGATATTTCCATGTTCATACAGATAGCGGTGTAGATATTTCCATGTTTATACAGATAGCAGTGAAGATGTATGGATGTTTACACAGATAGCGGTGTAGATATTTCCATGTTCATACAGATAGCGGCGTAGATATTTCCATGTTCATCCAGATGGCTGTGTAGACATATCCATTTTCATACAGATGGCGTTGAAGATATTTCCATGTTCATACAGATAGCGGTGTAGATATTTCCATGTTCATACAGATAGCGGGTTAGATATTTCCATGTTCTTACAGATGGCTGTGTAGATATATCCATGTTCATACAGATGGCGGTGAAGATATTTCCATGTTCATACAGATGGCGGTGTAGATATTTCCATGTTCCTACACATAGCGGTGTAGATATTTCCATGTTCATACCGATAGCGGTGCTGTTATTGCCATGTTTATACAGGTAGCGGTGTAGATATTTCCATGTTCATACAGATAGCGGTGTAGATATTTCCATGTTTATACAGACAGCAGTGTAGATATTTCCTTGTTTATACAGGTAGCGGTGTAGATTTCTCCTTCTTAATACAGACGGCGGTGTAGATGTTTATATGTTCATACAGATGGCGGTGCAGATATTTCCATGTTCATACAGATAGAGGTGTAGATATTTCCATGTTCATACAGATAGCGGTGTAGATATATCCATGTTCATACAGATAGAGGTGTAGTTATTTCCATGTTCATACAGATAGCGGTGTAGATATTTCCATGTTCATACAGATAGCGGTGCTGATATTTCCATGTTTATACAGGTAGCGGTGTAGATATTTCCATGTTTATACAGATAGCTGTGTAGATATCTCCATCTTAATGGAGATGGCGGTGTAGATATTTCCATGCTCATACAGATAGCGGTGTAGTTTTTTCCATGTGTAAAGAGATAGTTGTGTAGATATTTCCATTTTCATGCAGATAGCGGTGTATATATTTCCATGTTCAAACAGATAGCGGTGTAGATATTTCCATGTTTATACAGATAGCGGTGAAGATGTATGCATGTCTACACAGATAGCAGTGTAGATATTTCCATGTTCATCCAGATGGCTGTGTAGATATATCCATGTTCATACAGATAGCGGTGTAGATATTTCCATGTTCATACAGATAGCGGTGTAGATATTTCCATGTTCATCCAGATGGCTGTATAGATATATCCATGTTCATACAGATAGCGGTGTAGATATTTCCATGTTCATACAGATAGTGGTGTAGATATTTCCATGTTCATAAAGATAGCGGTGTAGCTATTTCCATGTTCATACAGACAGCGGTGTAGATATTTCCATGTTCAAGGAGATAGCGGTGTAGATATTTCCATGTTCATACAGATAGCTGTGCTGATATTTCCATATTTATACAGGTAGCGGTGTAGATATTTCCATGTTTATACAGATAGTGGTGTAGATATTTCCATGTTTATACAGATAGCGGTGTAGGTATTTCCAAGTTTATACAGATAGATGTGTAGATATCTCCATCTTAATACAGATGGCGGTGTAGATATTTATATGTTCATACAGATGGCGGTGCAGATATTTCCATGTTCATATAGATGGCGGTGTAGATATTTCCATGTTTATAGAGATAGCGGTGTAGTTATTTCCATGTGTAAAGAGATAGCTTTGTAGATATTTCCATGTGTATGCAGATAGCTGTCTAGATATTTCCATTTTCATGCAGATAGCGGTGTAGATATTTCCATGTTCAAACAGATAGCGGTGTAGATATTTCCATGTTCATACAGATAGCGGTGTAGATATTTCCATGTTTATACAGATAGCGGTGAACATGTATGCATGTTTAGAAGGATAGCAGTGTAGATGTTTCCATGTTCATGCAGATAGCGGTGTAGATATTTCCATGTTCATCCAGATGGCATTGTAGATATATCCATGTTCATACAGATGGCAGTGAAGATATTTCCATGTTCATACAGATAGCGTTGTAGATATTTCCATGTTCATACAGATAGCTGTGCTGATATTTCCATATTTATGCAGGTAGCGGTGTTGATATTTCCATGTTTATACAGATAGCCGTGTAGATATTTCCATGTTTATACAGGTAGCGGTGTTGATATTTCCATGTTCATACAGATAGCGGTGTAGATATTTCCATGTTTATACAGACAGCAGTGTAGATATTTCCTTGTTTATACAGATAGCGGTGTAGATTTCTCCTTCTTAATACAGACGGCGTTGTAGATGTTTATATGTTCATACGGATGGCGGTGCAGATATTTCCATGTTCATACAGATGGAGGTGTAGATATTTCCATGTGCATACAGATAGCGGTGTAGCTATTTCCATGTACAAAGAGATAGCTTTGTAGATATTTCCATGTATATGCAGATAGCTGTGTAGATATTTCTATTTTCATGCAGATAGCGGTGTAGATATTTCCATGTTCATACAGATAGCGGTGTAGATATTTCCATGTTCATACAGATAGCGGTGCTGATATTTCCATGTTTATACATTTAGCGGTGTAGATATTTCCATGTTTATACAGATAGCGGTGAAGATGTATGCATGTTTACACATATAGCGGTGTACATATTTTCATGTTCATCCAGATGGCTGTGTTGATATTTCCATGTTCATACCGATAGCGGTGTAGATATTTCCATGTTCATCCAGATGGCTGTGTAGATATATCCATGTTCATACAGATAGCAGTGTAGATAATTCCATGTTCATACAGATAGTGGTGTAGATATTTCCATGTTCATACAGATAGCGGTGTAGCTATTTCCATGTTCATACAGATAGCGGTGTAGATATTTCCATGTTTATACAGATAGCGGTGAAGATGTATGCATGTTTTCAAGGATAGCAGTGTAGATGTTTCCATGTTCATGCAGATAGCGGTGCTGATATTTCCATGTTTATACAGGTAGCGGTGTAGATATTTCCATGTTTATACAGATAGCGGTGAAGATGTATGCATGTTTACACATATAGCGTTGTAGATATTTTCATGTTCATCCAGATGGCTGTGTAGATATTTCCATGTTCATACAGATAGCGGTGTAGATATTTCCATGTTCATCCAGATGGCTGTGTAGATATATCCATGTTCACACAGATGGCAGTGAAGATATTTCCATGTTCACACAGATAGCGGTGTAGATATTTCCATGTTCATACAGATAGCGGTGTAGATATTTCCCTGTTTATACAGATAGCGGTGTAGATATTTCCATGTTTATACGGATAGCAGTGTAGATATTTCCATGTTTATACAGATAGCGGTGTAGATATCTCCTTATTAATACAGATGGCAGTGTAGATATTTATATGTTCATAGAGATGGCGTTGCAGATATTTCCAGGTTCATACAGATGGCGGTGTAGATATTTCCATGTTCATACAGATAGCGGTGTAGTTATTTCCATGGATAAAGAGATAGCTGTATAGATATTTCCATGTATATGCAGATAGCTGTGTAGATATTTCCATTTTCATGCAGATAGCGGTGTATATATTTCCCTGTTCAAACAGATAGCGGTGTAGATATTTCCATGTTCATACAGATAGTGGTGTAGATATTTCCATGTTCATACAGATAGCGGTGTACCTATTTCCATGTTCATACAGATGGCGGTGAAGATATTTCCATGTTCATACAGATGGCGGTGTAGATATTTTCATGTTCATCCAGATGGCTGTGTAGATATTTCCATGTTCATACAGATGGCGGTGAAGATATTTCCATGTTCATACAGATAGCGGTGTAGATATTTACATGTTTATACAGATAGCGGTGTAGATATTTCCATGTTCATACGGATAGCAGTGTAGCTTTTTCCATATTCATACTGATAGCGGTGTAGATATTTCCATGTTCATCCAGATGGCTGTGTAGATATATCCATGTTCATACAGATGGCGGTGAAGATATTTCCATGTTCATACAGATAGCGGTGTAGATATTTCCATGTTCATACAGATAGTGGTGTAGATATTTCCATGTTCATACAGATAGCGGTGTAGTTATTTCCATGTTCATACAGATAGCGGTGTAGATATTTCCATGTTCATCCAGATGGCTGTGTAGCTATTTACATGTTCATACAGATAGCGGTGCTGATATTTCCATGTTTATACAGGGAGCAGTGTAGATATTTCCTTGTTTATACAGAAAGCGGCATAGATATTTCCATGTTTCTACAGATAGCGGTGTAGATATTTCCAAGTTTATACAGATAGCGGTGTAGATATCTCCATCTTAATACAGATGGCGGTGTAGATATTTATATGTTCATACAGATGTCGGTGCAGATATTTCCATGTTCATACAGATGGCGGTGTAGATATTTCCATGTTTATAGAGATAGCAGTGTAGTTATTTCCATGTGTAAAGAGATAGCTTTGTAGATATTTCCATGTATATGCAGATAGCTGTGTAGATATTTCCATTTTCATGCAGATAGCGGTGAAGATGTATACATGTTTACACAGATAGCGGTGTGGATATTTCCATGTTCATACAGATAGCGGTGTAGATATTTCCATGTTCATCCAGATGGCTGTGTAGATATATCCATGTTCATACAGATGACGGTGAAGATTTTTCCATGTTCATACAGATAGCGGTGTAGATATTTCCATGTTCATACAGATAGCGGTGTAGATATTTCCATGTTCATACAGATAGGGGTGTATGTATTTCCATGTTCATACAGATAGTGGTGTAGTTATTTCTATTTTCATGCAGATAGCGGTGTATATATTTCCCTGTTCAAACAGTTAGCGGTGTAGATATTTCCATGATCATAAAGATAGCGGTGTAGATATTTCCATGTTTATACAGATAGCGGTAAAGATATATGCATGTTTTCACAGATATCGGTGTAGATATTTCCATGCTCATCCACATGGCTGTGTAGATATATCCATGTTCATACAGATGGCGGTGAAGATATTTCCATGTTCATACAGATAGCGGTGTAGATATTTCCATGTTCATACAGATAGCGGTGTAGATATTTCCATGTTCATACAGATAGCGGTGTATGTATTTCCATGTTCATACAGATAGCAGTGTAGATATTTCCATGTTTATCCTGATGGCTGTGTCGATATTTCCATGTTCATACAGATAGCGGTGTAAATATTTCCATGTTCATACAGATAGCGGTGTAGTTATTTCCATGTTCATCCAGATGGCTGTGTAGATATATCCATGTTCATACAGATGGCGGTGTAGATATTTATATGTTCATACAGATGGCGGTGCAGATATTTCCATGTTCATACAGATGGCGGTGTAGATATTTCCATGTTCATACAGATAGCGGTGTAGTTCTTTCCATGTGTAAAGAGATAGCTGTGTAGATCTTCCCATGTATATTCAGATAGCTGTGTAGATATTTCCATTTTCATGCAGATAGCGGTGTATATATTTCCCTGTTCAAACAGATAGCGGTGTAGATATTTCCATGTTCATACAGATAGTGGTGTAGATATTTCCATGTTCATACAGATAGCGGTCTAGCTATTTCCATGTTCATACAGATAGCGGTGTGGATATTTCCATGTTCATAGAGATAGCGGTGTAGATATTTCCATGTTCATACAGATAGCGGTGCTGATATTTCCATGTTTATACAGGTAGCGGTGTAGATATTTCCATGTTTATACAGATAGCGGTGAAGATGTATGCATGTTTACACATATAGCGGTGTACATATTTTCATGTTCATCCAGATGGCTGTGTAGATATTTCCATGTTCATACCGATAGCGGTGTAGATATTTCCATGTTCATCCAGATGGCTGTGTAGATATATCCATGTTCATACAGATAGCGGTGTAGATAATTCCATGTTCATACAGATAGTGGTGTAGATATTTCCATGTTCATACAGATAGCGGTGTAGCTATTTCCATGTTCATACAGGTAGCGGTGTAGATATTTCCATGTTTATACAGATAGCGGTGAAGATGTATGCATGTTTACAAGGATAGCAGTGTAGATGTTTCCATGTTCATGCAGATAGCGGTGCTGATATTTCCATGTTTATACAGGTAGCGGTGTAGATATTTCCAAGTTTATACAGATAGCGGTGAAGATGTATGCATGTTTACACATATAGCGTTGTAGATATTTTCTTGTTCATCCAGATGGCTGTGTAGATATTTCCATGTTCATACAGATAGCGGTGTAGATATTTCCATGTTCATCCAGATGGCTGAGTAGATATATCCATGTTCACACAGATGGCAGTGAAGATATTTCCATGTTCATATAGATAGTGGTGTAGATATTTCCATGTTCATACAGATAGCGGTGTAGCTATTTCCATGTTCATACAGATGGCTGTGTAGATATATCCATGTTCATAAAGATGGCTGTGAAGATATTTCCCTGTTCATACAGATAGCGGTGTAGATATCTCCTTCTTAATACAGATGGCGGTGTAGATATTTCCATGTTCATCCAGACGGCTGTGTAGACATATCCATGTTCATACAGATGGCGGTGAAGATATTTCCATGTTCATACAGATGGCTGTGTAGATATATCCATGTTCATACAGATGACGGTGAAGATTTTTCCATGTTCATACAGATGGCGGTGTAGATATTTCCATGTTCATACAGATAGCGGTGCTGTTATTTCCATGTTTATACAGGTAGCAGTGTAGATATTTCCATGTTTATGCAGATAGCGGTGTAGATATTTGCATGTTTATACACATAGCGGTGTAGATATTTCCATGTTTATACAGATAGCGGTGTAGATATCTCCATCTTAATACAGATGGCGGTGTAGATATTTATATGTTCACACAGATGGCGGTGCAGATATTTCCATGTTCATACAGATGGCGGTGAAGATATTTCCATGTTCATACAGATGGCGGTGTAGATACTTCCATGTTCATACTGATAGCAGTGCTGATATTTCCATGTTTATACAGGTAGCGGTGTAGATATTTCCATTTTCAAGCAGATAGCGTTGTATATACTTCCCTGTTCAAACAGATAGCGGTGTAGATATTTCCATGTTCATACAGATAGCGGTGTAGATATTTCCATGTTTATTCAGATAGCGGTGTAGATATTTCCATATTCATAGAGTTAGCGGTGTAGATATTTCCATGTTCATACAAATGGCGGTGTAGATATTTCCATGTTTATACAGATGGCAGTGTAGATATTTCCATGTTTATAGAGATAGCAGTGTAGATATTTCCATCGATATACAGATAACTGTGTAGATATTTGCATGTTCATACACATAGCGGTGTAGATATTTCCATGTTCATACAGATAGCGGTGTAGATATTTCCATGTTCGTACAGAGAGCGGTGTAGATATTTCCATTTTCATACAGATAGCGGAGTAGATATTTCCATGTTCATACAGATAGCGGTGTAGGTATTTCCCTGTTCATACATTTAGCGGTGTAGATATTTCCATGTTCGTACAGATAGCGGTGTAGCTATTTCCATGTTCATACATATAGCGGTGTGGATATTTCCATGTTCATAGAGATAGCGGTGTAGGTATTTCCATGTTCATCCAGATGGCTGTGTACATATATCCATGTTCATACAGATGGCGGTGAAGATATTTCCATGTTCATACAGATGGCGTTGTAGATATTTCCATGTTCATACAGATAGCTGTGTAGATATTGCCATGTTCATACCGACACCGGTGCTGATACTTCCATGTTTATACAGGTAGCGGTGTACATATTTCTGTGTTTATACAGGTAGCGGTGTAGATATTTCCATGTTCATACAGATAGCGGTGGAGATATTTCCATGTTTCTACAGATAGCGGTGTAGATATCTCCTTCTTAATACAGACGGCGGTGTAGATATTTATATGTTCATACAAATTGCGGTGCAGATATTTCCATGTTCATACAGGTGGTGGTGTAGATATTTCCATGTTTATAGAGATAGCGGTGTAGTTATTTCCATGTGCAAAGAGATAGCTGTGTAGATATTTCCATGTATATGCAGATAGCTGTGTAGATATTTCCATTTTCATGCAGATAGCGGTGTAGATATTTCCATGTTCAAACAGATAGCGGTGTAGATATTTCCATGTTCATACAGATAGCGGTGTGGATATTTCCATGTTTATACAGATAGCGGTGAAGATGTATGCATGTTTACACAGATAGCGGTGTAGATAGTTCCATATTCATACAGATAGCGGTGCTGATATTTCCATGTTTATACAGGTAGCAGTGTAGATATTTCCATGTTTATACACATAGCAGTGTAGATATTTCCATGTTCATACAGATAGCGGTGTAGATATCTCCATCTTAATACAGATGGCGGTGTAGATATTTATATGTTCATACAGATGGCGGTGCAGATATTTCCATGTTCATACAGATGGCGGTGAAGTTATTTCCATGTTCATACAGATGGCGGTGGAGTTACTTCCATGTTCATACTGATAGCGGTGCTGATATTTCCATGTTTATACAGGTAGCGGTGTAGATATTTCCATGTTTATACACATAGCGGTGTTGATATTTCCATGTTTATACAGATAGCGGTGTAGATATCTCCATCTTAATACAGATGGCGGTGTAGATATTTATATGTTCATACAGATGGCTGTGCAGATATTTCCATGTTCATACAGATGGCGGTGTATCTATTTCCATGTTCATACAGATAGCAGTGTAGTTATTTCCATGTGTAAAGAGATAGCTGTGTAGGTATTCCCAAGTATATGCAGATAGCTGTGTAGGTATTTCCATTTTCAAGCAGATAGCGGTGTATATACTTCCCTGTTCAAACAGATAGCGGTGTAGATATTTCCATGTTCATACAGATAGTGGTGTAGATATTTCCATGTTTGTACAGATAGCGGTGTAGATATCTCCATCTTAATACAGATGGCGGTGTAGATATTTATATGTTCATACAGATGGCGGTGCAGATATTTCCATGTTCATACAGACGGCGGTGTAGATATTTCCATGTTCATACAGATAGTGGTGTAGTTCTTTCCATGTGTAAAGAGATAGCTGTGTTGATATTTCCATGTATATGCAGATAGCTGTGTAGATATTTCCATTTTCATGCAGATAGCGGTGTATATATTTTCCTGTTCAAACAGTTAGCGGTGTAGATATTTCCATGTTCAGAAAGATAGCGGTGTAGATATTTCCATGTTTATACAGATAGCGGTGAAGATGTATGCATGTTTACACAGAGAGCGGTGTAGATATTTCCATGTTCATCCAGATGGCTGTGTAGATATATCCATGTTCATACAGATAGCGGTGTAGATATTTCCATCTTCATACCGATAGCGGTGCAGATAATTCCATGTTCATCCAGATGGCTATGTAGATATATCCATGTTCATACAGATGGCGGTGAAGATATTTCCATGTTCATACAGATAGCGGTGTTGATATTTCCATGTTCATACAGAAAGCGGTGTAGATATTTCCATGTTCATACAGATAGCGGTGTATATATTTCCATGTTCATACAGATAGCAGTGTAGATATTTCCATTTTCAAGCAGATAGCGCTGTATATATTTCCATGTTCAAACAGATAGCGGTGTAGATATTTCCATGTTCATAAAGATAGCGGTGTAGATATTTCCATGTTTATACAGATAGCGGTGAAAATGTATGCACGTTTACACAGATAGCGGTGTAGATATTTCCATGTTCATCCAGATGGCTGTGTAGATATATCCATGTTCATACAGATGGCGGTGTAGATATTTCCATGTTCATACAGATAGAGGTGTAGATATTTCCATGTTCATCCAGATGGCTGTGTAGATATATCCATGTTCATACAGATGGCGGTGAAGATATTTCCATGTTCATACAGATAGCGGTGTAGATATTTCCATGTTCATACAGATAGCCGTGTAGATATTGCCATTTTCATACCGATAGCGGTGCTGATACTTCCATGTTTATACAGGTAGCGGTGTACATATTTCCGTGGTTATACAGATAGCGGTGTAGATATTTCCATGTTCATACAGATAGCGGTGTAGATATTTCCATGTTTATACAGATAGCGGTGTAGATATCTCCTTCTTAATACTGATGGCGGTGTAGATATTTCCATGTTCATACAGATGGCGATGTAGATATTTCCATGTTTATAGAGATAGCGGTGTAGTTATTTCCATGTGCAAAGAGATAGCTGTGTAGATATTTCCATTTATATGCAGATAGTTGTGTAGATATTTCCATTTTCATGCAGATAGCGGTGTAGATATTTCCACGTTCAAACAGATAGCGGTGTAGATATTTCCATGTCCATACAGATAGCGGTGTAGATATTTCCATGTTTATACAGATAGCGGTTAAGATATATGCATGTTTACACAGATAGCGGTGTAGATATTTCCATGTTCATACAGACGGCTGTGTAAACATATCCATGTTCATACAGATGGCGGTGTAGATATTTCCATGTTTATACAGATAGCGGTGTAGATATTTCCATGTTCATCCAGATGGCTGTGTAGATATATCCATGTTCATACAGATGGCGGTGAAGACATTTCCATGTTCATACAGATAGCGGTGTAGACATTTCCATGTTCATACAGATAACCGTGTAGATATTGCCATGTTCATACCGATAGCGGTGCTGATACTTCCATGTTTATACAGGTAGCGGTGTAGATATTTCCATGTTTATACACATAGCGGTGTAGATATTTCCATGTTTATACAGATAGCGGTGTAGATATCTCCATCTTAATACAGATGGCGGTGTAGATATTTATATGTTCATACAGATGGCGGAGCAGATATTTCCATGTTCATACGGATGGCGGTGAAGATATTTCCATGTTCATACAGATGGCGGTGTAGAAACTTCCATGTTCATACTGATAACGGTGCTGACTTTTCCATGTTTACACAGGTAGCGGTGTAGATATTTCCATGTTTATACAGATAGCAGTGTAGATATTTCCATGTTTATACATATAACGGTGTAGATATTTCCATGTTTATACAGATAGCGGTGTAGATATTTCCATGTTTATGCAGATAGTGGTGTAGATATCTCCATCTTAATACAGATGGCGGTGTAGATATTTAAATGTTCATACAGTTGGCGGTGCAGATATTTCCATGTTCATACAGATGGCGGTGTAGATATTTCCATGTTCATACAGATAGCGGTGTATTTATTTCTATGTGTAAAGAGATAGCTGTGTAGATATTTCCATGTATAAGCAGATAGCTGTGTATACATTTCCGTTTTCATGCAGATAGCGGTGTATATATTTCCCTGTTCAAACAGTTAGCGGTGTAGACATTTCCATGTTCATAAAGATAGCGGTGTAGATATTTCCATGTTTATACAGATAGCGGTGTAGATATTTCCATGTTTATACTGATAGCGGTGTAGATATCTCCTTCTTAATACAGATGGCGGTGTAGATATTTCCATCTTCATACAGATGGCCGTGTAGATATTTCCATGTTTATAGAGATAGCGGTGTAGTTATTTCCCTGTGCAAAGAGATAGCTGTGTAGATATTTCCATTTATATGCAGATAATTGTGTAGATATTTCCATTTTCATGCAGATAGCGGTGTAGATATTTCCATGTTCATACAGATAGCGGTGTAGATATTTCCATGTTTATACAGATAGCGGTGTAGATATCTCCATCTTAATACAGATGGTGGTGTAGATATTTATATGTTCATACAGATGGCGGTGCAGATATTTCCATGTTCATACGTATGGCGGTGAAGATATTTCCATGTTCATACAAATGGCGGTGTAGATATTTCCATGTTCATACTGATAGCGGGGCTGATATTTCCATGTTTATACATGTAGCGGTTTAGATATTTCCATGTTTATACAGATAGCGGTGTAGATATTTCCATGTTTATACACATAGCGGTGTAGATATTTCCATGTTCATACAGATAGCGGTGTATGTATTTCCATTTTCATACAGATAGCGGTGTAGATATTTCCATTTTCATGCAGATTGCGGTGTATATATTTCCCTGTTCAAACAGTTAGCGGTGTAGATATTTCCATGTTCATAAAGATAGCGGTGTAGATATTTCCATGTTTATACAGATAGCGGTGAAGTTGTATGCATGTTTACACAGATAGCGGTGTAGATATTTCCACGTTCATCCAGATGGCTGTGTAGATATATCCATGTTCATACAGATTGCGGTGAAGGTATTTCCAAGTTCATACAGACAGCGGTGTCGATATTTCCATGTTCATACAGATAGCGGTGTAGATATTTCCATGTTCATACAGATAGCGGTGTAGATATTTCCATGTTCATACAGATAGCGGTGTATGTATTTCCATGTTCATACAGATAGCGGTGTAGATATTTCCATGTTCATCCAGATGGCTGTGTAGATATTTCCATGTTCATACAGATAGCGGTGTAGATCATTCCATGTTCATTCAGATGGCTGTGTAGATATATCCATGTTCATACAGATGGCGGTGAAGACATTTCCATGTTCATACAGATAGCGGTGTAGATATTTCCATGTTCATACAGATAGCCGTGTGGATATTGCCATGTTCATACCGATAGCGGTGCTGATACTTCCATGTTGATCCAGGTAGCGGTGTAGATATTTCCATGTTTATACACATAGCGGTGTAGATATTTCCATGTTTATACAGATAGCGGTGTAGATATCTCCATCTTAATACAGATGGCGGTGTAGATATCTATATGATCATACAGATGGCGGTGCAGATATTTCCATGTTCATACGGATGGCGGTGAAGATATTTCCATGTTCATACAGATGGCGGTGTAGAAACTTCCATGTTCTTACTGATAGCGGTGCTGATATTTCCACGTTTATACAGGTAGCGTTGTAGATATTTCCATGTTTATACAGATAGCAGTGTAGATATTTCCATGTTTATACTCATAGGGGTGTAGATATTTCCATGTTTATACAGATAGCGGTGTAGATATTTCCATGTTTATGCAGATAGTGGTGTAGATATCTCCATCTTAATACAGATGGCGGTGTAGATATTTAAATGTTCATACAGATGGCTGTGCAGATATTTCCATGTTCATACAGATGGTGGTGTAGATATTTCCATGTTCATACAGATAGCGGTGTAGTTATTTCCATGTGTAAAGAGATAGCTGTGTAGATATTTCCATGTATAAGCAGATAGGTGTGTGGATATTTCCGTTTTCATGCAGATAGCGGTGTGTGTATTTCCCTGTTCAAACAGTTAGCGGTGTAGATATTTCCATGTACATAAAGATAGCGGTGTAGATATTTACATGTTTATACAGATAGCGGTGAAGATGTATGCATGTTTACACAGATAGCGGTGTAGATATTTCCATGTTCATCCACATGGCTGTGTAGATATATCCATGTTCATACAAATGGCGGTGAAGATATTTGCATGTTCATACAGATAGCGGTGTAGATATTTCCATGTTCATACAGATAGCGGTGTAGATATTTCCAAGTTCATACAGATAGTGGTGTATGTATTTCCATGTTCATACAGATAGCGGTGTAGATATTTCCATGTTCATCCTGATGGCTGTGTAGATATTTCCATGTTCATACAGATAGCGGTGTAGATATCTCCATCTTAATACAGATGGCGGTGTAGATATTTATATGTTCATTCAGATGGCGGTGCATATATTTCCATGTTCATAGAGATGGCGGAGTAGATATTTCCATGTTCATACAGATAGCGGTGTAGTTATTTCCATGTGTAAAGTGATAGCTGTGTAGATATTTCCATGTATATGCAGATAGCTGTGCAGACATTTCCATTTTCATGCAGATAGCGGTGTATATATTTCCCTGTTCAAACAGTTAGCGGTGTAGATATTTCCACGTTCATACAGATGGCGGTGAAGATATTTCCACGTTCATACAGATAGCGGTGAAGATGTATGCATGTTTACACAGATAGCGGTGTAGATATTTCCATGTTCATACAGATAGCGGTGTAGATATTTCCATGTTTATACAGATGGCTGTGTAGATATATCCATGTTCATACAGATGGCGGTGAAGATATTTCCATGTTCATACAGATGGCGGTGTAGATATTTCCATGTTCCTACACATAGCGTTGTAGATATTTCCATGTTCATACCGATAGCGGTGCTGTTATTTCCATGTTTATACAGGTAGCGGTGTAGATATTTCCATGTTCATACAGATAGCGGTGTAGATATTTCCATGTTTATACAGACAGCAGTGTAGATATTTCCTTGTTTATACTGAGAGCGGTGTAGATTTCTCCTTCTTAATACAGACGCCGGTGTAGATGTTTATACGTTCATACAGATGGCGGTGCAGATATTTCCATGTTCATACAGATAGCGGTGTAGATATTTCCATGTTCATACAGATATCGGTGTAGATATTTCCATGTTTATACAGATAGCGGTGTAGATATCTCCTTCTTTATACAGATGGCGGTGGAGATATTTATATGTTCATACAGATGGCGGTGCAGATATTTCCATGTTCATACAGATGGCGGTGTAGATATTTCCATGTTTATAGAGATAGCGGTGTAGATATTTCCATGTGTAAAGAGATTGCTTTGTAGATATTTCCATGTATATGCAGATATCTGTGTAGATATTTCCATTTTCATGCAGATAGCGGTGTATATATTTCCCTGTTCAAACAGTTAGCGGTGTAGATATTTCCATGTTCATAAAGATAACGGTGTAGCTATTTCCATGTTCATACAGATAGCGGTGTAGATATTTCCATGTTCAAGGAGATAGCGGTGTAGATATTTCCATGTTCATACAGATAGCTGTGCTGATATTTCCATATTTATACAGGTAGCGGTGTTGATATTTCCATGTTTATACAGATAGCGGTGTAGATATTTCCATGTTTATACAGGTAGCGGTGTAGATATTTCCATGTTCATACAGATAGCGGTGTAGATATTTCCATGTTTATACAGACAGCAGTGTAGATATTTCCTTGTTTATACAGATAGCGGTGTAGATTTCTCCTTCTTAATACAGACGGCGGTGTAGATGTTTATATGTTCATACAGATGGCGGTGCAGATATTTCCATGTTCATACAGATAGAGGTGTAGATATTTCCATGTGCATACAGATAGCGGTGTAGATATATCCATGTTCATCCAGATGGCTGTGTAGATATATCCATGTTCATACAGATGGCGGTGAAGTTATTTCCATGTTCATACAGATAGCGGTGTAGATATTTCCAAGTTCATACAGATAGCAGTGTAGATATTTCCATGTTCATACAGATATCGGTGTAGATATTTCCATGTTTATACAGATAGCGGTGTAGATATCTCCTTCTTTATACAGATGGCGGTGGAGATATTTATATGTTCATACAGGTGGCGGTGCAGATATTTCCATGTTCATACAGATGGCGGTGTAGATGTTTCCATGTTTATAGAGATAGCGGTGTAGATATTTCCATGTGTAAAGAGATAGCTTTGTAGATATTTCCATGTATATGCAGATATCTGTGTAGATATTTCCATTTTCATGCAGATAGCGGTGTAGATATTTCCATGTTCAAATAGAAAGCAGTGTAGATATTTCCATGTTCATACAGATAGCGGTGTAGATATTTCCATGTTTATACAGATAGCGGTGAAGATGTATGCATGTTTACACAGATAGCGGTGTAGATATTTCCATGTTCATACAGATAGCGGCGTAGATATTTCCATGTTCATCCAGATGGCTGTGTAGACATATCCATTTTCATACAGATGGCGTTGAAGATATTTCCATGTTCATACAGATAGCGGTGTAGATATTTCCATGTTCATACAGATAGCGGGTTAGATATTTCCATGTTCTTACAGATGGCTGTGTAGATATATCCATGTTCATACAGATGGCGGTGAAGATATTTCCATGTTCATACAGATGGCGGTGTAGATATTTCCATGTTCCTACACATAGCGGTGTAGATATTTCCATGTTCATACCGATAGCGGTGCTGTTATTTCCATGTTTATACAGGTAGCGGTGTAGATATTTCCATGTTCATACAGATAGCGGTGTAGATATTTCCATGTTTATACAGACAGCAGTGTAGATATTTCCTTGTTTATACTGAGAGCGGTGTAGATTTCTCCTTCTTAATACAGACGCCGGTGTAGATGTTTATATGTTCATACAGATGGCGGTGCAGATATTTCCATGTTCATACAGATAGAGGTGTAGATATTTCCATGTTCATACAGAGAGCGGTGTAGGTATTTCCATGTTCATACAGATAGAGGTGTAGATATTTCCATGTTCATACAGATAGCGGTGTAGATATTTCCATGTTCATACAGATAGCGGTGCTGATATTTCCATGTTTATACAGGTAGCGGTGTAGATATTTCCATGTTTATACCGATAGCGGTGTAGATATCTCCATCTTAATAGAGATGGCGGTGTAGATATTTATATGTTCATACAGATGGCGGTGCAGATATTCCCATGTTAATACAGATGGCGGTGTAGATATTTCCATGCTAATACAGATAGCGGTGTAGTTTTTTCCATGTGTAAAGAGAGAGCTGTGTAGATATTTCCATGTATATGCAGATAGCTGTGTAGATATTTCCATTTTCATGCAGATAGCGTTGTATATATTTCCATATACAAACAGATAGCGGTGTAGATATTTCCATGTTTATACAGATATCGGTGAAGATGTATGCATGTCTACACAGATAGCAGTGTAGATATTTCCATGTTCATCCAGATGGCTGTGTAGATATATCCATGTTCATACAAATACGGTGTAGATATTTCCATGTTCATACAGATAGCGGTGTAGCTATTTCCATGTTCATCCAGATGGCTGTGTAGATATATCCATGTTCATACAGATAGCGGTGTAGATATTTCCATGTTCATACAGATAGTGGTGTAGATATTTCCATGTTCATAAAGATAGTGGTGTAGCTATTTCCATGTTCATACAGATAGCGGTGTAGATATTTCCATGTTCAAGGAGATAGCGGTGTAGATATTTCCATGTTCATACAGATAGCTGTGCTGATATTTCCATATTTATACAGGTAGCGGTGTTGATATTTCCATGTTTATACAGATAGCGGTGTAGATATTTCCATGTTTATACAGGTAGCGGTGTAGATATTTCCATGTTCATACAGATAGCGGTGTAGATATTTCCATGTTTATACAGACAGCAGTGTAGATATTTCCTTGTTTATACAGATAGCGGTGTAGATTTCTCCTTCTTACTACAGACGGCGGTGTAGATGTTTATATGTTCATACAGATGGCGGTGCAGATATTTCCATGTTAATACAGATAGAGGTGTAGATATTTCCATGTGCATACAGATAGCGGTGTAGATATTTCCATGTTCATCCAGATGGCTGTGTAGATATATCCATGTTCATACAGATGGCGGTGAAGATATTTCCATGTTCATACAGATAGCGGTGTAGATATTTCCATGTTCATACAGATAGCGGTGTAGATATTTCCATGTTCATACAGATATCGGTGTAGATATTTCCATGTTTATACAGATAGCGGTGTAGATATCTCCTTCTTTATACAGATGGCGGTGGAGATATTTATATGTTCATACAGGTGGCGGTGCAGATATTTCCATGTTCATACAGATGGCGGTGTAGATATTTCCATGTTTATAGAGATAGCGGTGTAGATATTTCCATGTGTAAAGAGATAGCTTTGTAGATATTTCCATGTATATGCAGATATCTGTGTAGATATTTCCATTTTCATGCAGATAGCGGTGTAGATATTTCCATGTTCAAATAGATAGCAGTGTAGATATTTCCATGTTCATACAGAAAGCGGTGTAGATATTTCCATGTTTATACAGATAGCGGTGAAGATGTATGCATGTTTACACAGATAGCGGTGTAGATATTTCCATGTTCATACAGATAGCGGCGTAGATATTTCCATGTTCATCCAGATGGCTGTGTAGACATATCCATTTTCATACAGATGGCGTTGAAGATATTTCCATGTTCATACAGATAGCGGTGTAGATATTTCCATGTTCATACAGATAGCGGGTTAGATATTTCCATGTTCATACAGATGGCTGTGTAGATATATCCATGTTCATACAGATGGCGGTGAAGATATTTCCATGTTCATACAGATGGCGGTGTAGATATTTCCATGTTCCTACACATAGCGGTGTAGATATTTCCATGTTCATACCGATAGCGGTGCTGTTATTTCCATGTTTATACAGGTAGCGGTGTAGATATTTCCATGTTCATACAGATAGCGGTGTAGATATTTCCATGTTTATACAGACAGCAGTGTAGATATTTCCTTGTTTATACTGAGAGCGGTGTAGATTTCTCCTTCTTAATACAGACGCCGGTGTAGATGTTTATATGTTCATACAGATGGCGGTGCAGATATTTCCATGTTCATACAGATAGAGGTGTAGATATTTCCATGTTCATACAGATAGCGGTGTAGATATTTCCATGTTCATACAGATAGAGGTGTAGATATTTCCATGTTCATACAGATAGCGGTGTAGATATTTCCATGTTCATACAGATAGCGGTGCTGATATTTCCATGTTTATACAGGTAGCGGTGTAGATATTTCCATGTTTATACAGATAGCGGTGCAGATATCTCCATCTAAATAGAGATGGCGGTGTAGATATTTACATGTTCATACAGATGGCGGTGCAGATATTCCCATGTTAATACAGATGGCGGTGTAGATATTTCCATGCTAATACAGATAGCGGTGTAGTTTTTTCCATGTGTAAAGAGATAGCTGTGTAGATATTTCCATGTATATGCAGATAGCTGTGTAGATATTTCCATTTTCATGCAGATAGCGTTGTATATATTTCCATTTACAAACAGATAGCGGTGTAGATATTTCCATGTTTATACAGATATCGGTGAAGATGTATGCATGTCTACACAGATAGCAGTGTAGATATTTCCATGTTCATCCAGATGGCTGTGTAGATATATCCATGTTCATACAGATAGCGGTGTAGATATTTCCATGTTCATACAGATAGCGGTGTAGCTATTTCCATGTTCATCCAGATGGCTGTGTAGATATATCCATGTTCATACAGATAGCGGTGTAGATATTTCCATGTTCATACAGATAGTGGTGTAGATATTTCCATGTTCATAAAGATAGCAGTGTAGATATTTCCATGTTCATACAGATAGCGGTGTAGATATTTCCATGTTCAAGGAGATAGCGGTGTAGATATTTCCATGTTCATACAGATAGCTGTGCTGATATTTCCATATTTATACAGGTAGCGGTGTTGATATTTCCATGTTTATACAGATAGCGGTGTAGATATTTCCATGTGCATACAGATAGCGGTGTAGATATTTCCATGTTCATCCAGATGGCTGTGTAGATATATCCGCGTTCAAACAGATGGCGGTGAAGATATTTCCACGTTCATACAGATAGCGGTGTAGATATTTCCATGTTCATACAGATAGCGGTGTAGATATTTCCATGTTTATACAGATAGCGGTGTAGATATCTCCTTCTTTATAGAGATGGCGGTGGAGATATTTATATGTTCATACAGATGGCGGTGCAGATATTTCCATGTTCATACAGATGGCGGTGTAGATATTTCCATGTTTATAGAGATAGTGGTGTAGATATTTCCATGTTCATACAGATAGAGGTGTAGATATTTCCATGTTCATACAGATAGCGGTGTAGATATTTCCA
Source organism: Gorilla gorilla gorilla (assembly GCF_029281585.2). Taxonomy (NCBI): domain Eukaryota; kingdom Metazoa; phylum Chordata; class Mammalia; order Primates; family Hominidae; genus Gorilla; species Gorilla gorilla. Next base: position 7,004,505 of record NC_073239.2, on the reverse strand, counting down.
TGTTCATACAGATAGCGGTGCTGATATTTCCATGTTTATACAGGTAGCGGTGTAGATATTTCCATGTTCATACAGATAGCGGTGTAGATATCTCCATCTTAATAGAGATGGCGGTGTAGATATTTATATGTTCATACAGATGGCGGTGCAGATATTCCCATGTTAATACAGAAGGCGGTGTAGATATTTCCATGCTAATACAGATAGCGGTGTAGTTTTTACCATGTGTAAAGAGATAGCTGTGTAGATAGTTCCATGTATATGCAGATAGCTGTGTAGATATTTCCATTTTCATGCAGATAGCGTTGTATATATTTCCATGTACAAACAGATAGCGATGTAGATATTTCCATGTTTATACAGATATCGGTGAAGATGTATGCATGTCTACACAGATAGCAGTGTAGATATTTCCATGTTCATCCAGATGGCTGTGTAGATATATCCATGTTCATACAGATAGCGGTGTAGATATTTCCATGTTCATACAGATAGCGGTGTAGATATTTCCATGTTCATCCAGATGGCTGTGTAGATATATCCATGTTCATACAGATAGCGGTGTAGATATTTCCATGTTCATACAGATAGTGGTGTAGATATTTCCTTTTTCATAAAGATAGCGGTGTAGCTATTTCCATGTTCATACAGATAGCGGTGTAGATATTTCCATGTTCAAGTAGATTGCGTTGTAGATATTTCCATGTTCATACAGATAGCTGTGCTGATATTTCCATATTTAAACAGGTAGCGGTGTTGATATTTCCATGTTTATACAGATAGCGGTGTAGATATTTCTATGTTTATACAGGTAGCGGTGTAGATATTTCCATGTTCATACAGATAGCGGTGTAGATATTTCCATGTTTATACAGACAGCAATGTAGATATTTCCTTGTTTATACAGATAGCGGTGTAGATTTCTCCTTCTTAATACAGACGGCGGTGTAGATGTTTATAAGTTCATACAGATGGCGGTGCAGATATTTCCATGTTCATACAGATAGAGGTGTAGATATTTCCATGTGCATACAGATAGCGGTGTAGATATTTCCATGTTCATCCACATGGCTGTGTAGATATATCCATGTTCATACAGATGGCGGTGAAGATATTTCCATGTTCATACACATAGCGGTGTAGATATTTCCATGTTCATACAGATAGCGGTGTGGATATTTCCACGTTCATACAGATAGCGGTGTAGATATTTCCATGTTTATACAGATAGCGGTGTAGATATCTCCCTCTTTATACAGATGGCGGTGGAGATATTTATATGTTCATACAGATGGCGGTGCAGATATATCCATGTTCATACAGATGGCGGTGTAGATATTTCCATGTTTATAGAGATAGCCGTGTAGATATTTCCATGTGCAAAGAGATAGCTGTGTAGATATTTCCATGTATATGCAGATATCTGTGTAGATATTTCCATTTTCATGCAGATAGCGGTGTAGATATTTCCATGTTCAAATAGATAGCAGTGTAGGTATTGCCATGTTCATACAGATAGCGGTGTAGATAATTCCATGTTCATCCAGATGGCTGTGTAGATATATCCATGTTCATACAGATAGCGGTGTAGATATTTCCATGTTCATACAGATAGTGGTGTAGATATTTCCATGTTCATATAGATGGCGGTGTAGATATTTCCATGTTTATAGAGATAGCGGTGTAGTTATTTCCATGTGTAAAGAGATAGCTTTGTAGATATTTCCATGTGTATGCAGATAGCGGTGTAGATATTTCCATGTTCAAACAGATAGCGGTGTAGATATTTCCATGTTCATACAGATAGCGGTGTAGATATTTCCATGTTTATACAGATAGCGGTGAAGATGTATGCATGTTTACAAGGATAGCAGTGTAGATGTTTCCATGTTCATGCAGATAGCGGTGTAGATATTTCCATGTTCATCCACATGGCATTGTAGATATATCCATGTTCATACAGATGGCAGTGAAGATATTTCCAGGTTCATACAGATAGCGGTGTAGATATTTCCATGTTCATACAGATAGCGGTGGAGATATTTCCGTGTTCATACCGATAGCGGTGCTGATATTTCCATGTTTATAGAGGTAGCGATGTAGATATTTCCATGTTTGTACAGATAGCGGTGTAGATATTTCCATGTTTATACAGATAGCAGTGTAGATATTTCCATGTTTATACAGATATCGGTGTAGATATCTCCTTCTTAATACAGATGGCGGTGTAGATATTTATATGTTCATACAGATGGCGGTGCAGATATTTCCATGTTCATACAGATGGCGGTGTAGATATTTCCATGTTCATACAGATAGCGGTGTAGTTATTTCCATGTGAAAAGAGATAGCTGTGTAGATCTTCCCATGTATATTCAGATAGCTGTGTAGATATTTCCATTTTCATGCAGATAGCGGTGTATATATTTCCCTGTTCAAACAGATAGCGGTGTAGATATTTCCATGTTCATACAGATAGTGGTGTAGATATTTCCTTTTTCATACAGGTAGCGGTGTAGCTATTTCCATGTTCATACAGATAGCGGTGTGGATATTTCCATGTTCATAGAGATAGCGGTGTAGATATTTCCATGTTTATACAGGTAGCGGTGTAGATATTTCCATGTTTATACAGGTAGCGGTGAAGATGTATGCATGTTTACATAGATAGCGGTGTAGATATTTTCATGTTCATCCAGATGGCTGTGTAGATATTTCCATGTTCATACAGATAGCGGGGAAAATATTTCCATGTTCATACAGATAGCGGTGTAGATATTTCCATGTTCATACAGATGGCTGTGTTGATATATCCATGTTCCTACAGATTTCGGTGAAGATATTTCCATGTTCATACAGATGGCGGTGTAGATATTTCCATGTTCATACAGATAGCGGTGCTGTTATTTCCATGTTTATACATGTAGCGGTGTAGATATTTCCATGTTTTTACAGATAGCGGTGTAGATATTTCCATGTTTATACACATAGCGGTGTAGATATTTCCATGTTTATACAGATAGCAGTGTACATATTTCCATGTTTATGCAGATAGTGGTGTAGATATCTCCAACTTAATACAGATGGCGGTGTAGATATTTATATGTTCATACAGATGGCGGTGCAGGTATTTCCATGTTCATACAGATGGCGGTGTAGATATTTCCATGTTCATACAGATAGCGGTGTATTTTTTTCCATGTGCAAAGAGATAGCTGTGTAGATATTTCCATGTATAAGCAGATAGCTGTGTAGATATTTCCATTTTCATGCAGATAGCGGTGTATATATTTCCCTGTTCAAACAGTTAGCGGTGTAGATATTTCTATGTTCATAAAGATAGCGGTGTAGATATTTCCATGTTTATACAGATAGCGGTGAAGAAGTATGCATGTTTACACAGATAGCGGTGTAGATATTTCCATGTTCATCCAGCTGGCTGTGTAGATATATCCATGTTCATGCAGATAGCGGTGTAGATATTTCCATGTTCATACAGATAGCGGTGCAGATATTTCCATGTTCATCCAGATGGCTGTGTAGATATATCCATGTTCATACAGATGGCGGTGAAGGTATTTCCATGTTCATACAAATAGCGGTGTAGATATTTCCATGTTCATACAGATAGCGGTGTAGATATTTCCATGTTCATACAGATAGCGGTGTAAGTATTTCCATGTTCATACAGATAGCGGTGTAGATATTTCCATTTTTAAGCAGATAGCGGTGTATATATTTCCCTGTTCAAACAGTTAGCGGTGTAGATATTTCCATGTTCATAAAGATAGCGGTGTAGATATTTCCATGTTTATACAGATAGCGGTGAAGTTGTATGCATGTTTACACAGATAGCGGTGTAGGTATTTCCACGTTCATCCAGTTGGCTGTGTAGATATATCCATGTTCATACAGATGGCGGTGAAGTTATTTCCATGTTCATACAGATAGCGGTGTAGATATTTCCATGTTCATACAGATAGTGGTGTAGATATTTCCATGTTCATACAGATAGCGGTGTAGATATTTCCATGTTTATACAGATAGCGGTGTAGATAACTCCTTCTTTATACAGATGGCGGTGGAGATATTTATATGTTCATACAGGTGGCGGTGCAGATATTTCCATGTTCATACTGATGGCGGTGTAGATATTTCCATGTTTATAGAGATAGCGGTGTAGATATTTCCATGTGTAAAGAGATAGCTGTGGAGATATTAACATGTATATGCAGATATCTGTGTAGATATTTCCATTTTCATGCAGATAGCGGTGTAGATATTTCCATGTTCAAATAGATAGCAGTGTAGATATTTCAATGTTCATAAAGATAGCGGTGTAGATATTTCCATGTTTATACTGATAGCGGTGAAGATGTATGCATGTTTACACAGATAGCGGTGTAGATATTTCTATGTTCATACAGATAGCGGTGTAGATATTTCCATGTTCATCCAGATGGCTGTGTAGACATATCCATTTTCATACAGATGGCGTTGAAGATATTTCCATGTTCATTCAGATAGCGGTGTAGATATTTCCATGTTCATACAGATAGCGGTGCTGATATTTCCATGTTTATACAGGTAGCGGTGTAGATATTTCCATGTTTATACAGATAGCGGTGTACATATCTCCATCTTAATAGAGATGGCGGTGTAGATATTTATATGTTCATACAGATGGCGGTGCAGATATTCCCATGTTAATACAGATGGCGGTGTAGATATTTCCATGCTCATACAGATAGCGGTGTAGTTTTTTCCATGTGTAAAGAGATAGCTGTGTAGATATTTCCATGTATATGCAGATAGCTGTGTAGATATTTCCATTTTCATGCAGATAGCGGTGTATATATTTCCATGTTCAAACAGATAGCGGTGTAGATATTTCCATGTTTATACAGATAGCGGTGAAGATGTATGCATATCTACACAGATAGCAGTGTAGATATTTCCATTTTCATCCAGATGGCTGTGTAGATATATCCATGTTCATACAGATAGCGGTGTAGATATTTCCATGTTCATACAGATAGCGGTGTAGATATTTCCGTGTTCATCCAGATGGCTGTATAGATATATCCATGTTCATACAGATAGCGGTGTAGATATTTCCATGTTCATACAGATAGTGGTGTAGATATTTCCATGTTCATGAAGATAGCGGTGTAGATATTTCCATGTTCAAACAGATAGCGGTGTAGATATTTCCATGTTCATACAGATAGCGGTGTAGATATTTCCATGTTTATACAGATAGCGGTGAAGATGTATGCATGTTTACAAGGATAGCAGTGTAGGTATTTAGATGTTCATACAGATAGCGGTGTAGATATTTCCATGTTCATCCAGATGGCTGTGTAGATATATCCATGTTCATACAGATGGCAGTGAAGATATTTCCATGTTCACACAGATGGCGGTGTAGATATTTCCATGTTCCTACACATAGCGGTGTAGATATTTCCATGTTCATACCTATAGCGGTGCTGTTATTTCCATGTTCATGCAGATAGCGGTGTAGATATTTCCATGTTCATCCAGATGGCATTGTAGATATATCCATGTTCATACAGATGGCAGTGAAGATATTTCCATTTTCATACAGATAGCGGTGTAGATATTTCCATGTTCATACAGATAGCGGTGGAGATATTTCCGTGTTCATACCGATAGCGGTGCTGATATTTCCATGTTTATACAGGTAGCGATGTAGATATTTCCATGTTTGTACTGATAGCGGTGTAGATATTTCCATGTTTATACAGATAGCAGTGTAGATATTTCAATGTTTATACAGATATCGGTGAAGATATCTCCTTCTTAATACAGATGGCGGTGTAGATATTTATATGTTCATACAGATGGCGGTGCAGATATTTCCATGTTCATACAGATGGCGGTGTAGATATTTCCATGTTCATACAGATAGCGGTGTAGTTATTTCCATGTGTAAAGAGATAGCTGTGTAGATCTTCCCATGTATATTCAGATAGCTGTGTAGATATTTCCATTTTCATGCAGATAGCGGTGTATATATTTCCCTGTTCAAAGAGATAGCGGTGCAGATATTTCCATGTTCATACAGATAGTGGTGTAGATATTTCCTTTTTCATACAGATAGCGGTGTAGCTATTTCCATGTTCATGCAGATAGCGGTGTGGATATTTCCATGTTCATAGAGATAGCAGTGTAGATATTTCCATGTTTATACAGGTAGCGGTGTAGATATTTCCATGTTTATACAGATAGCGGTGTAGATATTTCCGTGTTCATCCAGATGGCTGTATAGATATATCCATGTTCATACAGATAGCGGTGTAGATATTTCCATGTTCATACAGATAGTGGTGTAGATATTTCCATGTTCATGAAGATAGCGGTGTAGATATTTCCATGTTCAAACAGATAGCGGTGTAGATATTTCCATGTTCATACAGATAGCGGTGTAGATATTTCCATGTTTATACAGATAGCGGTGAAGATGTATGCATGTTTACAAGGATAGCAGTGTAGATATTTAGATGTTCATACAGATAGCGGTGTAGATATTTCCATGTTCATCCAGATGGCTGTGTAGATATATCCATGTTCATACAGATGGCAGTGAAGATATTTCCATGTTCACACAGATGGCGGTGTAGATATTTCCATGTTCCTACACATAGCGGTGTAGATATTTCCATGTTCATACCTATAGCGGTGCTGTTATTTCCATGTTCATGCAGATAGCGGTGTAGATAATTCCATGTTCATCCAGATGGCATTGTAGATATATCCATGTTCATACAGATGGCAGTGAAGATATTTCCATGTTCATACAGATAGCGGTGTAGATATTTCCATGTTCATACAGATAGCGGTGGAGATATTTCCGTGTTCATACCGATAGCGGTGCTGATATTTCCATGTTTATACAGGTAGCGATGTAGATATTTCCATGTTTGTACTGATAGCGGTGTAGATATTTCCATGTTTATACAGATAGCAGTGTAGATATTTCCATGTTTATACAGATATCGGTGTAGATATCTCCTTCTTAATACAGATGGCGGTGTAGATATTTATATGTTCATACAGATGGCGGTGCAGATATTTCCATGTTCATACAGATGGCGGTGTAGATATTTCCATGTTCATACAGATAGCGGTGTAGTTATTTCCATGTGTAAAGAGATAGCTGTGTAGATCTTCCCATGTATATTCAGATAGCTGTGTAGATATTTCCATTTTCATGCAGATAGCGGTGTATATATTTCCCTGTTCAAACAGATAGCGGTGCAGATATTTCCATGTTCATACAGATAGTGGTGTAGATATTTCCTTTTTCATACAGATAGCGGTGTAGCTATTTCCATGTTCATACAGATAGCGGTGTGGATATTTCCATGTTCATAGAGATAGCAGTGTAGATATTTCCATGTTTATACAGGTAGCGGTGTAGATATTTCCATGTTTATACAGGTAGCGGTGAAGATGTATGCATGTTTACACAGATAGCTGTGTAGATATTTTCATGTTCATCCAGATGGCTGTGTAGATATTTCCATGTTCATACAGATAGTGGGGAAGATATTTCCATGTTCATACATATAGCGGTGTAGATATTTCCATGTTCATACAGATGGCTGTGTAGATATATCCATGTTCCTACAGATGGCGGTGAAGATATTTCCATGTTCATACAGATGGCGGTGTAGATATTTCCATGTTCATACAGATAGCGGTGCTGATATTTCCATGTTTATACATGTAGCGGTGTAGATATTTCCATGTTTTTACAGATAGCGGTGTAGATATTTCCATGTTTATACACATAGCGGTGTAGATATTTCCATGTTTATACAGATAGCAGTGTAGATATTTCCATGTTTATGCAGATAGTGGTGTAGATATCTCCAACTTAATACAGATGGCGGTGTAGATATTTAAATGTTCAAACAGATGGCGGTGCAGGTATTTCCATGTTCATACAGATGGCGGTGTAGATATTTCCATGTTCATACAGATAGCAGTGTATTTTTTTCCATGTGCAAAGAGATAGCTGTGTAGATATTTCCATGTATAAGCAGATAGCTGTGTAGATATTTCCATTTTCATGCAGATAGCGGTGTATATATTTCCCTGTTCAAACAGTTAGCGGTGTAGATATTTCTATGTTCATAAAGATAGCGGTGTAGATATTTCCATGTTTATACAGATAGCGGTGAAGATGTATGCATGTTTACACAGATAGCGGTGTAGATATTTCCATGTTCATCCAGCTGGCTGTGTAGATATATCCATGTTCATGCAGATAGCGGTGTAGATATTTCCATGTTCATACAGATAGCGGTGTAGTTATTTCCATGTGTAAAGAGATAGCTGTATAGATATTTCCATGTATATGCAGATAGCTGTTTAGATATTTCCATTTTCATGCAGATAGCGGTGTATATATTTCCCTGTTCAAACAGATAGCGGTGTAGATATTTCCATGTTCATACAGATAGTGGTGTAGATATTTCCATGTTCATACAGATAGCGGTGTAGCTATTTCCATGTTCATACAGATAGCGGTGTAGATATTTCCATGTTTATACAGATAGCGGTGAAGATGTATGCATGTTTACAAGGATAGCAGTGTAGATGTTTCCATGTTCATGCAGATAGCGGTGTAGATATTTCCATGTTCATCCAGATGGCATTGTAGATATATCCATGTTCATACAGATGGCAGTGAAGATATTTCCATGTTCATACAGATAGCGGTGTAGATATTTCCATGTTCATACAGATAGCGGTGGAGATATTTCCGTGTTCAGACCGATAGCGGTGCTGATATTTCCATGTTTATACAGGTAGCGATGTAGATATTTCCATGTTTGTACAGATAGCGGTGTAGATATTTCCATGTTTATACAGATAGCAGTCTAAATATTTCCATGTTTATACAGATATCGGTGTAGATATCTCCTTCTTAATGCAGATGGCGGTGTAGATATTTATATGTTCATACAGATGGCGGTGCAGATAATTCCATGTTCATACAGATGGCGGTGTAGATATTTCCATGTTTATAGAGATAGCGGTGTAGTTATTTCCATGTGTAAAGAGACAGCTGTGTAGATATTCCCATGTATATTCAGATAGCTGTGTAGATATTTCCATTTTCATGCAGATAGCGGTGTATATATTTCCCTGTTCAAACAGATAGCGGTGTAGATATTTCCATGTTCTTACAGATAGTGGTGTAGATATTTCCATGTTCATACAGATAGCGGTGTAGCTATTTCCATGTTCATACAGATAGCGGTGTGGATATTTCAATGTTCATATAGATAGCGGGGTAGATATTTCCATGTTCATACAGATAGCGGTGCTGATATTTCCATGTTTATACAGGTAGTGGTGTAGATATTTCCATGTTTGTACAGAGAGCGGTGAAGATGTATGCATGTTTACACATATAGCGGTGTAGATATTTTCATGTTCATCCAGATGGCTGTGTAGATATTTCCATGTTCATACAGATAGCGGTGTAGATATTTCCATGTTCATCCAGATGGCTGTGTAGATATATCCATGTTCACACAGATGGCAGTGAAGATATTTCCATGTTCATACAGATAGCGGTGTAGATATTTCCATGTTCATACAGATAGCGGTGTAGATATTTCCGTGTTCATACCGATAGCGGTGCTGATATTTCCATGTTTATACAGGTAGCGGTGTAGAAATTTCCATATTTATACAGATAGCGGTGTAGATATTTCCATGTTTATACAGATAGCGGTGTAGATATCTCCTTCTTAATACAGATGGCAGTGTAGATATTTATATGTTCATAGAGATGGCGGTGCAGATATTTCCATGTTCATACAGATGGCGGTGTAGATATTTCCATGTTGATACAGATAGTGGTGTAGTTATTTCCATGAGTAAAGAGATGGCTGTGTAGATATTCCCATGTATATGCAGATAGCTGTGTATATATTTACATTTTCAAGCAGATAGCGGTGTGTATACTTCCCTGTTCAAACAGATAGCGGTGTAGATATTTCCATGTTCATACAGATAGTGGTGTAGATATTTCCATGTTCATACAGATAGCGGTGTACCTATTTCCATGTTCATACAGATATCGGTGTGGATATTTCCATGTTCATAGAGATAGCGGTGTAGATATTTCCATGTTTATACAGGTAGCGGTGTAGATATTTCCATGTTTATACAGATAGCGGTGAAGATGTATGCATGTTTACACAGATAGCGGTGAAGATGTATGCATGTTTACACAGATAGCGGTGAAGATATTTTCATGTTCATCCAGATGGCTGTGTAGATATTTCCATGTTCATACAGATGGCGGTGAAGATATTTCCATGTTCATACAGATAGCGGTGTAGATATTTCCATGTTTATACAGATAGCGGTGTAGATATTTCCATGTTCATATGGATAGCAGTGTGGCTATTTCCATGTTCATACAGATAGCGGTGTAGATATTTCCATGTTCATCCAGATGGCTGTGTAGATATATCCATGTTCATACAGATGGCGGTGAAGATATTTCCATGTTCATACAGATAGCGGTGTAGATATTTCCATGTTCATACAGATAGTGCTGTAGATATTTCCATGTTCATACAGATAGCGGTGTAGCTATTTCCATATTCATACAGATAGCAGTGTAGATATTTCCATGTTCATCCAGATGGCTGTGTAGCTATTTACATGTTCATAAAGATAGCGGTGCTGATATTTCCATGTTAATACAGGTAGCAGTGTAGATATTTCCTTGTTTATACAGAAAGCAGCATAGATATTTCCATGTTTATACAGATAGCGGTGTAGATATTTCCAAGTTTATACAGATAGCGGTGTAGTTATCTCCATCTTAATACAGATGTCGGTGTAGATATTTATATGTACATACAGATGTCGGTGCAGATATTTCCATGTTCATACAGATGGCGGTGTAGATATTTCCATGTTTATAGAGATAGCAGTGTAGTTATTTCCATGTGTAAAGAGATAGCTTTGTAGATATTTCCGTGTATATGCAGATAGCTGTGTAGATATTTCCATTTTCATGCAGATAGCGGTGTAGATATTTCCATGTTCATCCAGATGGCTGTGTAGATATATCCATGTTCATACAGATGGCGGTGAAGATATTTCCAAGTTCATACAGATAGCGTTGCAGATATTTCCATGTTCATACAGATAGCCGTGTAGATATTGCCATGTTTATACCTATAGCGGTGCTGATACTTCCATGTTTATATAGGTAACGGTGTACATATTTCCATGTTTACACAGATAGCGGTGTAGATATTTCCATGTTCATACAGATAGCGGTGTAGATAATTCCATGTTCATAGAGATAGCGGTGTAGATATTTACATGTTCATACAGATAGCGGTGCTGATATTTCCATGTTTATACAGGTAGCGGTGTAGACATTTCCATGTTTATACAGATAGTGTTGTAGATATTTCCAAGTTTATACAGATAGCGGTGTAGATATCTCCATCTTAATAAAGATGGCGGTGTAGATATTTATATGTTCATACAGATGGCGGTGCAGATATTTCCATATTCATACAGATGGCAGTGTATATATTTCCATGTTCATACAGATAGCGGTGTAGTTATTTCCATGTGTAAAGAGATAGCTGTGTAGATTTTCCCATGTATATGCAGATAGCTGTGTAGATATTTCCATTTTCAAGCAGATAGCGGTGTATATACTTCCCTGATCAAACAGATACCGGTGTAGATATTTCCATGTTCATACAGATTGTGGTGTAGATATTTCCATGTTCATACAGATAGCGGTGTAGCTATTTCCATGTTCATACAGATAGCGGTGTGAATTTTTCCATGTTCATAGAGGTAGCGGTGTAGATATTTCCATGTTGATACAGATTGTGGTGTAGATATTTCCATGTTTATACAGGTAGCGGTGTAGATATTTCCATGTTTATACAGATAGCAGTGTAGATATTTCCATGTTTATACACATAGCGGTGTAGATATTTCCATGTTTATACAGATAGCGGTGTAGATATTTCCATGTTTATGCAGATAGTGGTGTAGATATCTCCATCTTAATACAGATGGCGGTGTAGATATTTAAATGTTCATACTGATGGCGGTGCAGATATATACATGTTCATACAGATGGCGGTGTAGATATTTCCATGTTCATACAGATAGCGGTGTAGTTATTTCCATGTGTAAAGAGATAGCAGTGTAGATATTTCCATGTATAAGCAGATAGCTGAGTAGATATTTCCGTTTTAATGCAGATAGCGGTGTATGTATTTCCCTGTTCAAACAGTTAGCGGTGTAGATATTTCCATGTACATAAAGATAGCGGTGTAGATATTTCCATGTTTATACAGATAGCTGTGAAGATGTATGCATGTTTACACAGATAGCGGTGTAGATATTTCCATGTTTATCCACATGGCTGTGTAGATATATCCATGTTCATCCAGATGGCTGTGTAGATATATCCATGTTCATACAGATGGCGGTGAAGATATTTCCATGTTCATACAGATGGCGTTGTAGATATTTCCATGTTCATACAGATAGCCGTGTAGATATTGCCATGTTCGTACCGATAGCGGTGCTGATACTTCCATGTTTATACAGTTAGCGGTGTACATATTTCCTTGTTTATACAGGTAGCGGTGTAGATATTTCCATGTTCATACAGATAGCGGTGTAGATATTTCCATGTTTATACAGATAGAGGTGTAGATATCTCATTCTTAATACAGATGGCGGTGTAGATATTTATATGTTCATGCAGATGGCGGTGCAGATATTTCCATGTTCATACAGATAGCGGTGTAGATATTTCCATGTTTATACAGATAGCGGTGTAGATATCTCATTCCTAATACAGATGGCGGTGTAGATATTTATATGATCATCCAGACGGCTGTGTAGACATATCCATGTTCATACAGATGGCGGTGAAGATATTTCCATGTTCATACAGATGGCTGTGTAGATATATCCATGTTCATACAGATGGCGGTGAAGGTTTTTCCACGTTCATACAGATGGCGGTGTAGATATTTCCATGTTCATACAGATAGCGGTGCTGATATTTCCATGTTTATACAGGTAGCAGTGTAGATATTTCCATGTTTATACAGATAGCGGTGTAGATATTTCCATGTTTATACAAATAGCGGTGTAGATATTTCCATGTTTATACAGATAGCGGTGTAGATATTGCCATGTTCATGCAGATAGTGGTGTAGATATCTCCATCTTAATACAGATGGCGGTGTAGATATTTAAATGTTCATACAGATGGCGGTGCAGATATTTCCATGTTCATACAGATGTCGGTGTAGATATTTCCATGTTCATACAGATAGCGGTGTAGTTATTTCCATGTGTAAGGAGATAGCTGTGTAGATATTTCCATGTATAAGCAGATAGCTGTGTAGATATTTCCGTTTTCATGCAGATAGCGGAGTATGTATTTCCCTGTTCAAACAGTTAGCGGTGTAGATATTTCCATGTACATAAAGATAGCGGTGTAGATATTAACATGTTCATCCACATGGCTGTGTAGATATATCCATGTTCATACAGATGGCGTTGAAGATATTTCCATGTTCATACAGATAGCGGTGTATGTATTTCCATGTTCATACAGATAGCGGTGTATATATTTCCATGTTCATCCTGACGGCTGTGTAGATATTTCCATGTTCATACAGATAGCGGTGTAGATATTTCCATGTTCATACAGATAGCGGTGGAGATATTTCCATGTTCATCCAGATGGCTGTGTAGATATATCCATGTTCATACAGATGGCGGTGAAGATATTTCCATGTTCATACAGATGGCGTTGTAGATATTTCCATGTTCATACAGATAGCCGTGTAGATATTGCCATGTTCATACCGATAGCGGTGCTGATACTTCCATGTTTATACAGGTAGCGGTGTACATATTTCCGAGTTTATACACGTAGCGGTGTAGATATTTCCATGTTCATACAGATAGCGGTGTAGATATTTGCATGTTTATACAGATAGCGGTGCAGATATCTCCTTCTTAATACAGATGGCGGTGTAGATATTAATATGTTCATACAGATGGCGGTGCAGATATTTCCATGTTCATACAGATGGTGGTGTAGATATTTCCATGTTTATAGAGGTAGCGGTGTAGTTATTTCCATGTGCAAAGAGATAGCTCTGTAGATATTTCCATGTTTATGCAGATAGCTGTGTAGATATTTCAATTTTCATGCAGATAGCGGTGTAGATATTTCCATGTTCAAACAGATAGCGGTGTAGATATTTCCATATTCATACAGATAGCGGTGTGGATATTTCCATGTTTATACAGATAGCGGTGAAGATGTATGCATGTTTACACAGATAGCGGTGTAGATATTTCCATGTTCATACAGATAGCGGTGTAGACATTTCCATGTTCATCCAGACGGCTGTGTAGACATATCCATGTTCATACAGATGGCGGTGAAGATATTTCCATGTTCATACAGATGGCTGTGTAGATATATCCATGTTCATACTGATGGCGGTGAAGATTTTTCCATGTTCATACAGATTCCGGCGTAGATATTTCCATGTTCATACAGATAGCCGTGTAGATATTGCCATGTTCATACCGATAGCGGTGCTGATACTTCCATGTTTATACAGTTAGCGGTGTACATATTTCCTTGTTTATACAGGTAGCGGTGTAGATATTTCCATGTTCATACAGATAGCGGTGTAGATATTTCCATGTTTATACAGATAGAGGTGTAGATATCTCATTCTTAATACAGATGGCGGTGTAGATATTTATATGTTCATGCAGATGGCGGTGCAGATATTTCCATGTTCATACAGATAGCGGTGTAGATATTTCCATGTTTATACAGATAGCGGTGTAGATATCTCATTCCTAATACAGATGGCGGTGTAGATATTTATATGTTCATCCAGACGGCTGTGTAGACATATCCATGTTCATACAGATGGCGGTGAAGATATTTCCATGTTCATACAGATGGCTGTGTAGATATATCCATGTTCATACAGATGGCGGTGAAGGTTTTTCCACGTTCATACAGATGGCGGTGTAGATATTTCCATGTTCATACAGATAGCGGTGCTGATATTTCCATGTTTATACAGGTAGCAGTGTAGATATTTCCATGTTTATACAGATAGCGGTGTAGATATTTCCATGTTTATACACATAGCGGTGTAGATATTTCCATGTTTATACAGATAGCGGTGTAGATATTGCCATGTTCATGCAGATAGTGGTGTAGATATCTCCATCTTAATACAGATGGCGGTGTAGATATTTAAATGTTCATACAGATGGCGGTGCAGATATTTCCATGTTCATAAAGATGTCGGTGTAGATATTTCCATGTTCATACAGATAGCGGTGTAGTTATTTCCATGTGTAAAGAGATAGCTGTGTAGATATTTCCATGTATAAGCAGATAGCTGTGTAGATATTTCCGTTTTCATGCAGATAGCGGTGTATGTATTTCCCTGTACAAACAGTTAGCGGTGTAGATATTTCCATGTACATAAAGATAGCGGTGTAGATATTAACATGTTCATCCACATGGCTGTGTAGATATATCCATGTTCATACAGATGGCGTTGAAGATATTTCCATGTTCATACAGATAGCGGTGTATGTATTTCCATGTTCATACAGATAGCGGTGTATATATTTCCATGTTCATCCTGACGGCTGTGTAGATATTTCCATGTTCATACAGATAGCGGTGTAGATATTTCCATGTTCATACAGATAGCGGTGGAGATATTTCCATGTTCATCCAGATGGCTGTGTAGATATATCCATGTTCATACAGATGGCGGTGAAGATATTTCCATGTTCATACAGATGGCGTTGTAGATATTTCCATGTTCATACAGATAGCCGTGTAGATATTGCCATGTTCATACCGATAGCGGTGCTGATACTTCCATGTTTATACAGGTAGCGGTGTACATATTTCCGAGTTTATACACGTAGCGGTGTAGATATTTCCATGTTCATACAGATAGCGGTGTAGATATTTGCATGTTTATACAGATAGCGGTGTAGATATCTCCTTCTTAATACAGATGGCGGTGTAGATATTAATATGTTCATACAGATGGCGGTGCAGATATTTCCATGTTCATACAGATGGTGGTGTAGATATTTCCATGTTTATAGAGGTAGCGGTGTAGTTATTTCCATGTGCAAAGAGATAGCTCTGTAGATATTTCCATGTTTATGCAGATAGCTGTGTAGATATTTCAATTTTCATGCAGATAGCGGTGTAGATATTTCCATGTTCAAACAGATAGCGGTGTAGATATTTCCATATTCATACAGATAGCGGTGTGGATATTTCCATGTTTATACAGATAGCGGTGAAGATGTATGCATGTTTACACAGATAGCGGTGTAGATATTTCCATGTTCATACAGATAGCGGTGTAGACATTTCCATGTTCATCCAGACGGCTGTGTAGACATATCCATGTTCATACAGATGGCGGTGAAGATATTTCCATGTTCATACAGATGGCTGTGTAGATATATCCATGTTCATACTGATGGCGGTGAAGATTTTTCCATGTTCATACAGATTCCGGCGTAGATATTTCCATGTTCATACAGATAGCCGTGTAGATATTGCCATGTTCATACCGATAGCGGTGCTGATACTTCCATGTTTATACAGTTAGCGGTGTACATATTTCCTTGTTTATACAGGTAGCGGTGTAGATATTTCCATGTTCATACAGATAGCGGTGTAGATATTTCCATGTTTATACAGATAGAGGTGTAGATATCTCATTCTTAATACAGATGGCGGTGTAGATATTTATATGTTCATGCAGATGGCGGTGCAGATATTTCCATGTTCATACAGATAGCGGTGTAGATATTTCCATGTTTATACAGATAGCGGTGTAGATATCTCATTCCTAATACAGATGGCGGTGTAGATATTTATATGTTCATCCAGACGGCTGTGTAGACATATCCATGTTCATACAGATGGCGGTGAAGATATTTCCATGTTCATACAGATGGCTGTGTAGATATATCCATGTTCATACAGATGGCGGTGAAGGTTTTTCCACGTTCATACAGATGGCGGTGTAGATATTTCCATGTTCATACAGATAGCGGTGCTGATATTTCCATGTTTATACAGGTAGCAGTGTAGATATTTCCATGTTTATACAGATAGCGGTGTAGATATTTCCATGTTTATACACATAGCGGTGTAGATATTTCCATGTTTATACAGATAGCGGTGTAGATATTGCCATGTTCATGCAGATAGTGGTGTAGATATCTCCATCTTAATACAGATGGCGGTGTAGATATTTAAATGTTCATACAGATGGCGGTGCAGATATTTCCATGTTCATAAAGATGTCGGTGTAGATATTTCCATGTTCATACAGATAGCGGTGTAGTTATTTCCATGTGTAAAGAGATAGCTGTGTAGATATTTCCATGTATAAGCAGATAG
The DNA here is from genome assembly GCF_029281585.2 of Gorilla gorilla gorilla. NCBI lineage: Eukaryota > Metazoa > Chordata > Mammalia > Primates > Hominidae > Gorilla > Gorilla gorilla. Next base: position 6,986,954 of record NC_073239.2, on the reverse strand, counting down.
CTGTGTAGATATTTCCGTTTTCATGCAGATAGCGGTGTATGTATTTCCCTGTACAAACAGTTAGCGGTGTAGATATTTCCATGTACATAAAGATAGCGGTGTAGATATTAACATGTTCATCCACATGGCTGTGTAGATATATCCATGTTCATACAGATGGCGTTGAAGATATTTCCATGTTCATACAGATAGCGGTGTATGTATTTCCATGTTCATACAGATAGCGGTGTATATATTTCCATGTTCATCCTGACGGCTGTGTAGATATTTCCATGTTCATACAGATAGCGGTGTAGATATTTCCATGTTCATACAGATAGCGGTGGAGATATTTCCATGTTCATCCAGATGGCTGTGTAGATATATCCATGTTCATACAGATGGCGGTGAAGATATTTCCATGTTCATACAGATGGCGTTGTAGATATTTCCATGTTCATACAGATAGCCGTGTAGATATTGCCATGTTCATACCGATAGCGGTGCTGATACTTCCATGTTTATACAGGTAGCGGTGTACATATTTCCGAGTTTATACACGTAGCGGTGTAGATATTTCCATGTTCATACAGATAGCGGTGTAGATATTTGCATGTTTATACAGATAGCGGTGTAGACATATCCTTCTTAATACAGATGGCGGTGTAGATATTAATATGTTCATACAGATGGCGGTGCAGATATTTCCATGTTCATACAGATGGTGGTGTAGATATTTCCATGTTTATAGAGGTAGCGGTGTAGTTATTTCCATGTGCAAAGAGATAGCTCTGTAGATATTTCCATGTTTATGCAGATAGCTGTGTAGATATTTCCATTTTCATGCAGATAGCGGTGTAGATATTTCCATGTTCAAACAGATAGCGGTGTAGATATTTCCATATTCATACAGATAGCGGTGTGGATATTTCCATGTTTATACAGATAGCGGTGAAGATGTATGCATGTTTACCCAGATAGCGGTGTAGATATTTCCATGTTCATACAGATAGCGGTGTAGACATTTCCATGTTCATCCAGACGGCTGTGTAGACATATCCATGTTCATACAGATGGCGGTGAAGATATTTCCATGTTCATACAGATGGCTGTGTAGATATATCCATGTTCATACTGATGGCGGTGAAGATTTTTCCATGTTCATACAGATTCCGGCGTAGATATTTCCATGTTCATACAGATAGCGGTGCTGATATTTCTATGTTTATACAGGTAGCAGTGTAGATATTTCCATGTTTATACAGATAGCGGTGTAGATATTTCCATGTTTATACACATAGTGGTATAGATATTTCCATTTTTATACAGATAGCGGTGTAGATATCTCCATCTTAATACAGATGGCGGTGTAGATATTTATATGTTCATACAGATGGCGGTGCAGATATTTCCATGTTCATACAGATGGCGGTGAAGATATTTCCATGTTCATACAGATGGCGGTGTAGATACTTCCATGTTCATACTGATAGCGGTGCTGATATTTCCATGTTTATACAGGTAGCGGTGTAGATATTTCCATGTTTATACAGATAGCAGTGTAGATATTTCCATGTTTATACACATAGCGGTGTAGATATTTCCATGTTTATACAGATAGCGGTGTAGATATCTCCATCTTAATACAGATGGCGGTGTAGATATTTATATGTTCATTCAGATGGCGGTGCATATATTTCCATGTTCATACAGATGGCGGTGTAGATATTTCCATGTTCATACAGTTAGCGGTGTAGTTATTTCCATGTGTAAGGAGATAGCTGTGTAGATATTTCCATGTATATGCAGATAGCTGTGTAGACATTTCCATTTTCATGCAGATAGCGGTGTATATATTTCCCTGTTCAAACAGTTAGCGGTGTAGATATTTCCATGTTCATAAAGATAGCAGTGTAGATATTTCCATGTTTATACAGATAGCGGTGAAGATGTATGCTTGTTTACACAGATAGCGGTGTAGATATTTCCATGTTCATCCAGATGGCTGTGTAGATATATCCATGTTCATACAGATAGCGGTGTAAATATTTCCATGTTCATACAGATAGCGGTGCAGATATTTCCATGTTCATCCAGATGGCTGTGTAGATATATCCATGTTCATACAGACGGCGGTGAAGATATTTCCATGTTCAAACAGATAGCGGTGTAGATATTTCCATGTTCATACAGATAGCGGTGTAGATATTTCCATGTTCATACAGATAGCGGTGTATGTATTTCCATGTTCATACAGATAGCGGTGTAGATATTTCCATGTTCATCCAGAAGGCTGTGTAGATATATCCATGTTCATACAGATAGCAGTGTTGATATTTCCATGTTCATCCAGATGGCTGTGTAGCTATTTCCATGTTCATACAGATAGTGGTGTAGATATTTCCATGTTCATACAGATAGCGGTGTAGATATTTCCATGTTCATACAGATAGCCGTGTAGATATTGCCATGTTCATACCGATAGCGCTGCTGATACTTCCATGTTTATACAGGTAGCGGTGTACATATTTCCGTGTTTATACAGGTAGCGGTGTAGATATTTCCATGTTCATACAGATAGCGGTGTAGATATTTCCATGTTTATTCAGATAGCGGTGTAGCTATCTCCTTCTTAATACAGATGGCGGTGTAGATATTTATATGTTCATACAGATGGCAGTGCAGATATTTCCACGTTCATACAGATGGTGGTGTAGATATTTCCATGTTTATAGAGATAGCGGTGTAGTTATTTCCATGTGCAAAGAGATGGCTGTGTAGATATTTCCATGTATATGCAGATAGCTTTGTAGATATTTCCATTTTCATGTAGATTGCGGTGTAGATATTTCCATGTTCAAACAGATAGCGGTGTAGATATTTCCATGTTCATACAATAGCGGTGTGGATATTTCCATGTTTTTACAGATAGCGGTGAAGATGTATGCATGTTTACACAGATAGCGGTGTAGATATTTTCATGTTCATACAGATAGCGGTGTAGATATTTCCATGTTCATCCAGACGGCTGTGTAGACATATCCATGTTCATAAAGATGGCGGTGAAGATATTTCCATGTTCATACAGATGGCTGTGTAGATATATCCATGTTCATACAGATGGCGCTGAGGATATTTCCATGTTCATCCAGATGGCTGTGTAGATATATCCATGTTCATACAGATGGCGGTGCAGATATTTCCATGTTCATACAGATGGCAGTGTAGATATTTCCATGTTCATACAGATAGCGGTGTAGTTATTTCCATGTGTAAAGAGATAGCTGTGTAGATCTTCCCATGTATATTCAGATAGCTGTGTAGATATTTCCATTTTCATGCAGATAGCGGTGTATATACTTCCCTGTTCAAACAGATAGCGGTGTAGATATTTCCATGTTCATACAGATAGTGGTGTAGATATTTCCTTTTTCATACAGATAGCGGTGTAGCTATTTCCATGTTCATACAGATAGCGGTGTGGATATTTCCATGTTCATAGAGATAGCAGTGTAGATATTTCCATGTTTATACAGGTAGCGGTGTAGATATTTCCATGTTTATACAGGTAGCGGTGAAGATGTATGCATGTTTACACAGATAGCTGTGTAGATATTTTCATGTTCATCCAGATGGCTGTGTAGATATTTCCATGTTCATACAGATAGTGGGGAAGATATTTCCATGTTCATACAGATAACGGTGTAGATATTTCCATGTTCATACAGATGGCTGTGTAGATATATCCATGTTCCTACAGATGGCGGTGAAGATATTTCCATGTTCATACAGATGGCGGTGTATATATTTCCATGTTCATACAGATAGCGGTGCTGATATTTCCATGTTTATACATGTAGCGGTGTAGATATTTCCATGTTTTTACAGATAGCGGTGTAGATATTTCCATGTTTATACACATAGCGGTGTAGATATTTCCATGTTTATACAGATAGCAGTGTAGATATTTCCATGTTTATGCAGATAGTGGTGTAGATATCTCCAACTTAATACAGATGGCGGTGTAGATATTTATATGTTCAAACAGATGGCGGTGCAGGTATTTCCATGTTCATACAGATGGCGGTGTAGATATTTCCATGTTCATACAGATAGCGGTGTATTTTTTTCCATGTGCAAAGAGATAGCTGTGTAGATATTTCCATGTATAAGCAGATAGCTGTGTAGATATTTCCATTTTCATGCAGATAGCGGTGTATATATTTCCCTGTTCAAACAGTTAGCGGTGTAGATATTTCTATGTTCATAAAGATAGCGGTGTAGATATTTCCATGTTTATACAGATAGCGGTGAAGATGTATGCATGTTTACACAGATAGCGGTGTAGATATTTCCATGTTCATCCAGCTGGCTGTGTAGATATATCCATGTTCATGCAGATAGCGGTGTAGATATTTCCATGTTCATACAGATAGCGGTGCAGATATTTCCATGTTCATCCAGATGGCTGTGTAGATATATCCATGTTCATACAGATGGCGGTGAAGGTATTTCCATGTTCATACAGATAGCGGTGTAGATATTTCCATGTTCATACAGATAGCGGTGTAGATATTTCCATGTTCATACAGATAGCGGTGTAAGTATTTCCATTTTCATACAGATAGCGGTGTAGATATTTCCATTTTTAAGCAGATAGCGGTGTATATATTTCCCTGTTCAAACAGTTAGCGGTGTAGATATTTCCATGTTCATAAAGATAGCGGTGTAGATATTTCCATGTTTATACAGATAGCGGTGAAGTTGTATGCATGTTTACACAGATAGCGGTGTAGGTATTTCCACGTTCATCCAGATGGCTGTGTAGATATATCCATGTTCATACAGATGGCGGTGAAGTTATTTCCATGTTCATACAGATAGCGGTGTAGATATTTCCATGTTCATACAAATAGTGGTGTAGATATTTCCATGTTCATACAGATGGCGGTGTAGATATTTCCATGTTCATACAGATAGCAGTGTATGTATTTCCATGTTCATACAGATAGCGGTGTAGATATTTCCATGTTCATCCAGATGGCTGTGTAGATATTCCCATGTTCATACAGATAGCGGTGTAGATATTTCCATGTTCATACAGATAGCGGTGTAGATATTTCCATATTCATCCAGATGGCTGTGTAGATATATCCATGTTCATACAGATGGCGGTGAACACATTTCCATGTTCATACGGATAGCGGTGTAGATATTTCCATGTTCATACAGATAACCGTGTAGATATTGCCATGTTCATACCGATAGCGGTGCTGATACTTCCATGTTTATACAGGTAGCGGTGAACATATTTCCGTGTTTATACAGATAGCGGTGTAGATATTTCCATGTTTATACAGATAGCGGTGTAGATATCTCCTTCTTAATACAGATGGCGGTGTAGATATTTCCATTTTCATGCAGATAGCGGTGTAGATATTTCCATGTTCAAACAGATAGCGGTGTAGATATTTCCATGTTCATACAGATAGCGGTGTAGATATTTCCATGTTTATACAGATAGCGGTGAAGATGTATGCATGTTTACACAGATAGCGGTGTAGATATTTCCATGTTCATACAGATAGCGGTGTAGATATTTCCATGTTCATCCAGACGGCTGTGTAGAGATATCCATGTTCATAAAGATGGCGGTGAAGATATTTCCTTGTTCATACAGATGGCTGTGTAGATATATCCATGTTCATACAGATGGCGGTGACGATATTTCCATGTTCATACAGATGGCGGTGTAGATATTTCCATGTTCATACAGATAGCGGTGCTGATTTTTCCATGTTTATACAGGTATCGGTGTATATATTTCCATGTTTATACAGATAGCAGTGTAGATATTTCCATGTTTATACAGATAGCGGTGTAGATATTTCCATGTTTATACAGATAGCGGTGTAGATATCTCCATCTTAATACAGATGGCGGTGTAGATATTTATATGTTCATACAGATGGCGGTGCAGATATTTCCATGTTCATACGGATGGCGGTGAAGGTATTTCCATGTTCTTACAGATGGTGGTGTAGAAACTTCCATGTTCATACTGATAGCGGTGCTGATATTTCCATGTTTATACAGGTAGCGGTGTAGATATTTCCATGTTTATACAGATAGCGGTGTAGATATTTCCATGTTTATACACATAGCGGTGTAGATATTTCCATGTTTATACAGATAGCGGTGTAGATATTTCCATGTTTATGCAGATAGTTGTGTAGATATATCCATCTTAATACAGATGGCGGTGTAGATATTTAAATGTTCATTCAGATGGCTGTGTAGACATATCCATGTTCATACAGATGGCGGTGAAGATATTTCCATGTGCATACAGATAGCGGTGTAGATATTTCCATGTTCATACAGATAGCGGTGTAGATATTTCCATGTTCATACAGATATCGGTGTAGATATTTCCATGTTTATACAGATAGCGGTGAAGATATCTCCTTCTTTATACAGATGGCGGTGGAGATATTTATATGTTCATACAGGTGGCGGTGCAGATATTTCCATGTTCATACAGATGGCGGTGCAGATATTTCCATGTTCATACAGATGGCGGTGTAGATATTTCCATGTTCATACAGATAGCGGTGTGGATATTTCCATGTTCATAGAGATAGCGGTGTAGATATTTCCATGTTCATACAGATAGCGGTGCTGATATTTCCATGTTTATACAGGTAGCGGTGTAGATATTTCCATGTTTATACAGATAGCAGTGAAGATGTATGCATGTTTGCACATATAGCGTTGTATATATTTTCATGTTCATCCAGATGGCTGTGTAGATATTTCCATGTTCATACCGATAGCGGTGTAGATATTTCCATGTTCATCCAGATGGCTGTGGAGATATATCCATGTTCATACAGATGGCAGTGAAGATATTTCCATGTTCATACAGATAGCGGTGTAGATATTTCCATGTTCATACAGATAGCGGTGTAGATATTTCCGTGTTCAAACCGATAACGGTGCTGATATTTCCATGTTTATACAGGTAGCGGTGTAGATATTTCCATGTTTATACAGATAGCGGTGTAGATATTTCCATGTTTATACAGATAGCAGTATAGATATTTCCATGTTTATACAGATAGCGGTGAAGATATCTCTTTCTTAATACAGAGGGCAGTGTAGATATTTATATGTTCATAGAGATGGCGGTGCAGATATTTCCATGTTCATACAGGTGGCGGTGTAGATATTTCCATGTTCATACAGATAGCGGTGTAGTTATTTCCATGTGTAAAGA